>NC_051084.1:41622045-41837045 GCF_004664715.2 Peromyscus leucopus
TTTAGTCACTACTCTCTTACTATCTCCAACCTGCAGCCCCAGGCAACTAGTAACTTACTTGATGTCCCTGCAGTTTTGTCAAATACAGACTGTTGGTGGACTTTAAATCATGAGCCCCGTGGTCCTCTGCATGTCTAGATTTGGCATAAGGTTTTCAAAGTTCACCTGCGTCTTGGTTTAATTTATGTCGCTGTGATGCGTATCTCGACAAAAAGCAACCGAGGAGAGGTTGGATCCATTTTACGTACAATTAATTCTAGGTTACAGTCCATCATTTGGAACTTAAGCAGTTAGTCATATCACCCATGGTCCAGAGCAAAGAGAGAATAAACTCACACTTGATTGCTTTTTGCTCCTGCTCAGCCAGTGTTCTCACTTTCGCATAGGTCAGGAGCCAGCCCCATGCAATGGTGCTGTCCACCACTTCAGGGTGGGTCTTCCCACACTTCAGGGTGGGTCTTCCCACTTCAACGAACAATCAAGACCATTTATTTCCCACAGATATTCCCACAAGCTACCTTGATCTACATAATTTCTCATTCGGGCTCTCTTACCAATTTCCAAGTTCTATCATACATTTTAGGTCTATTGATTTATAGGTGAATGATAGTAAAATAGGCGAAATTGCTTGCAGAATCCATTGGACTTTCTGAGGGCCTCCCTTTCCTGTTAGTTGCTTTTCTATGCCTACTGTGGCTGTTAGTATCAGCCTCAGACCATGGCAAGAGTAGCCCCTCCCCAGTCCTGCTATCCTTTGCTCCTGAAAGCCCTCCTCACAGAGTGACCGAGTCTTCCAAGTGAGGCCAGTCATTGCCTGTATCCTTCCTTGTAGGCTGTCCCCCAGCACTAGCAACTTGAATCCTGCACTTCGGGGGTCATATCACCCCACCTTGCTTCCCAAGCAAGTGTCTTCTTCCCTGGGTCTGTTTCCTGAGTGTGAGCCTCTTGACCTAATTGGGATCTCTATTTGGAGATGAAGGTAGGCCTAGCCAGAGTGGCCAGAGCTTGCCAGGTGGGCTAGGGGTCATTCTTGCACTTGAGTTTTCTGGTATGTTAGACAGAGTCTTGGAGAAAAGAGAAGATTGTAGACAAGTTAGCCAGCAGATCCATTGGCATCTCTCTCCTTCCCGACTCTTCTCTACTACGTCTATCTATGTCTACATTCATATCTATATAAAGAAAGACTTATGATAAGGAATTGACTCATATTCATAGAAGATGAGCAGTCCATGACATCCTGTCTGCAAGCTTGAGACGTAGGACCCCCAGCTGGTACAGTGTAAAACCTTCAGGTTAAAAGACTCATTGTATAGATTCCAGCTCAAATATAAAGGCCTGAGAACCAGAGAGCTCCATGTACCAGCCCAACAATCAGGCTTTGTCACCCTTACCCATTCTATTCTACATGTTGATGGATGCACTCCCACACCGGGCTGCTGGACTGGGCCGCCCCAGTGTGCTCATCTTTAAGAAGCTCCCTCTGGACACTACCAGAGATAATGTTAAAGCAGCTGATGGGCATGTCCTGGCCAGTCAAGTTGACACCAGATTAACCATCACACAGGTGTCTCTACCTCCCTCCAATGGAACTTGGAGATCTCTCCTCTCACTAGGCTGTCATCCTAAAGCAGGGCTCTACAGATGGTCCCTGACTTCTGCTAAGTCAACCTACAATTTTCCATTTTATTATGGGTTGAAAAATGTTATACACTGGACAGAAACTCTGCTTGGAATTTTGATCTTTTCTCCATATTAAACAACTTACGGAATCGATTTGACTTTTGGAGAGGTCTGTTTTGGAATTCTGGTTGGTTTCTTTCCATGACTGCTTCACAGCCTCTCTCATGATGCTGATGGAAACCGGGGGCTTCAGCTCCAAGTCATCACTGTAGTCTAGAAAGTGAACAGGTGAGGATCTCCTATCTCCACATTGCATTGCTCAACATGAGACTGGTTTATCAGATGCTTGCAGATAATGATGGCAGAAGTGACTAGACAATGGCTGTGGTGTTCCTTGGTCTCCCGGACCATGAGGAAATGGACCCAATGCATGGGACCTCACCTATATCTCAAACCACAGCAGCAGGGCCTTTGGAATGGCCAGTAGAAGAAAGCTGTGCTGGGCACGCTGTGCCAGTCTAGCCTGACTCTCAATTAACAGTGTAGCCAGTCTGGGGCCTGGGCCAATAGCAGGTCTTGCAATACCCACTTTGTTGGGTGAAGTACAAGCATGATGATGACCTGGACAGATAATCCTTCTCATCTGATTTTTAGCACGATGCCAAAGCATTCAATCTGACCCCTTTCAGTTGTCTTTGGAACTGTAGGGTTCTCAATCAATTTACTTACATGCTGTGAGTACAGAATATACTTTTATTTCTTCCATTTTGACCAGGAGCAGTGGATGACACATCTAGAATTTATAGCAAAATATTGAGTATTGTATAACTAATTTTTTTTTTGTTTCTCTAACAAACTGTTTATAAAGAATAGGGGTTCACTTAGCTCACGGGTATAAAGATTCAGGAGCCTGGTGGTGCTGGTCTCGGCTCAGCTCCAGTGAGGACTCTTTTGGTTACATGCCAAAATGGTCCATGTATGCATGTAGGAAAGGAGAGATCTGATGACTAGAAAGGGAAGCCAGAGCGCTCTAGGGAAAAGCCTTCCTACCATAATAACTTGCGTTCATGGGTGCAATAATTGGGGTCCTGTGAGAGCCATCTTTCCCTGGACCCCATCTCTTAAACATCTTCACATTTCTCAGTAATATTAGGGCTTCTGGTTTAATAGCCTTTGGTGGTCTGCCCCCCATTATTGCATGACCCCAGGCCCAACACACAGTATTGTTTTCCTCTTCACCTGCCCAAAAAGGTAGACTCAGGAGGTTGATATCTGGGTAAGGGTGGGTTCCCATTAAGCAGGGTGTTCTGTCATGGTTTCCCAGGGGGTTCCGCTGCTAGGGAAAGATGGGGGAGGGGGACACCAGGCTACTTAAGAAGAATTATTGGCTGTCAGTGTAGGCAATGTCAGAAGGAAGAACTGAACCTGAGGAAAGCAGGCAGGTGAGTTGGAGGCTGGCTCATAGGACCTTCAGCAGAGAACAGCCCCCTCCAGCCCTCCAAAGTCACCCTTAAGGTCATCTCACTCACCAAGCCTCTCTTTTGACAAAAGAAGGGAGGCTGTGACTAATGCTGAGCCGGGCTTCTGAGTCATCCCTCCCTCCATGGAAGCCAAAACGTTTTGTTTACATCTTGAGACGAATAAATGAGACTTTTCCTTTCGTTAAGCCGGTGGGCTAAAATCGATGGGGCTGATCAACTTTGTGTGCCTGGAGGCACTGGGGGCTCCCATCTGCCCAGCCACTCTCCAGGTTTCTTGTATTCTGCTGTCTTGAAGAGCGGCAACTGCTGCCCAGTTATGCCTTTGGCAAATGAGGACTCACGCTGAGGAGGCTGAGTGAGTTGACATGAAGTGGCAGTTTCCTCCAGAGCACTGTGGACTGCGGCCTCTTCCGGCCAGAGCCCTGCACTCACAGCTACTCCGAGGGAGGAAGCATTTGCTCTGGGAACTCCCCGTTGCATGATGGTAGGATCTGTGAACTTATCTCAGAGTCAAAGGAATCCAGGGGCCTCTGAGCCAGCTGCTGGCCTAAGGCTGTGTGTCCCAGGACCTCTCCCCTGGAGCTGGGAAAGAAGGGTGGCCACCTGGGCTCTGTTATCTGCATTTCATAACTGGTTTCTGTTACGCAGAGTCAACTGCACACTGTTTTTCCAGGAGGCAGAGGAGTTTTGGCAGGCTTCGTCACGGGCGCTCCCCAGTTGGGAAATTCCTGTGTGCAAACAACAGCTTCCAACACAAACCAGGAAGGCTGCCTTTAGTCCTGCAGATTCGGTGGCTCAGGTCTACTCAAGCATCTGCCTGGATCCTTTCCCACCACACACTGGCAAGGGGACGGGCTGGGTCACTTGTGGGTGTTAGAGCCTCTGTCAGGTCAGCTCCCCTGTACCTCCTCTGTCTCCACACTTTCAAAATAGGACACAAATCACAGGAATTGGTGACTTTGCCAATGAGATGGTGTCTGTGACTACCCCCCAGTTCCAGGCTTGCTGGTTCTTTTTTCAAACTTCCTTACACAAAACCTCAGTGAGTTTCCAGTTTCCCACCCCATGGGGCCCCTTGTGGGTTTGAGGAGAGTCCCTCACTTTAGCAACAGCACAGTAGAACTAGCCAAGGGTATCTGTGGGAGGTACCGGGCCTGGCTGAGACCCAGGGACCTCACCACGTGAACAGAATGCCCTCTTGGGGTCAAGGCTGTTGAACAACTGCAGGAGACACCAAGCACGTGGCTGCATCCACCCCTTACTAGAAGGGAGTAGGGAGTTCCTCAGGGTAGTTAAGAAGCCCATAGGGAGACCTAGAAATCAATTCCCCCCTCCCTCTCTGAGACAGAGTCTTATGTAGCTCAGGCTAGTATCAAACTCAAACTCACCAGGTAGCCAAGGATCACCTTGACTTTCTAATCATCTTGCCTTCGTCCCCTGGGTGTTGGGATTACAATAATGATACCATGAAAGCTGATCCAAGAGTGCATCCTGATGGCAGGGACAGGCTGGTGGCCAGTGTGTTACCTAGCCAGACCCTGCACCTGTCAGGGACCAGACAAGAAGTGTGGTCAGTCACCCAGCTGACTGTTATGATATTGTAATGTGGGGGACCCCAAGGGTATCCCACGAGTGCAGGGAACCATACTGGGCAGATGCAGGGAGATGCGCTAACACAGACTGCCCGAGAGTCTGTTGCCTGAGGAGAGGTGAAATGAAAGGGACCACAGTTAGAGGTGACGCAGAGGTGACACAGTTAGAGGTGACATCAGTGGGAGGTGTCCCAAAGGGGACAAGAAAAACACACCAGACTTTCAGTGAGTACCAGGTCCAGGGGAGGGGACACCTGTGACTCAGGGAGAAACACCTTTTGAAAAAAATCTCCTCTCACATTCCCATCTCTTGTCTGGCCTCCTGAGAGCCAAGGAGGAGCCTGAAGAGTGCACAACAGGGCAGAGGACAGCCAGCCTGGGCCTAGCGAGGGTGGTGTGAGCATGTGTATGCACGTGCAACGGAAAATTCCAGCCTCCTTACTGGGCCACTTTGAATCTGGCCCATAACAGTGGGAGGACATCCAGGCCCTGCCTGCCTCACAGGTGGTCCTGCAGCACGTGGGCGGGACTTCCCCTGCTTGCTCTACCTCCCCTACTTGGGGCATGGAGGGCAAGGCGAGACACAACCCCAAGGATGAAACACAAACACATCTGTCCCTTCCTGGGCTAACTCAGATGCCGAGGTGAAATCTTGACTCTAGGCCGTTGTGCGATCCTGATTTATTTTCTTTCTGTATCATGCTTTAAGTGAACAGCTGAACGGCGTAAATTGGCTCTGAGAAGACAGTCACGTTGAGCGTGTGGCTTCATGTCAGGTCAGAGCCCCCTCCCAGCCCTACCTCAGCTAGTTTCCAGATGTAACTGCCCAGCTGTAAAAGCTGTAGTCCTGCAGTCCTCGGTGGCCTCTGGGAATCAACTTTAAGAAGATGCAGGGGGAAATGAATCCATGCTCCCTTATAGAAGCCAGGAGCTAGCAACATGCTGAGAAGAACTTTATTTAGATAAGCCATACAGGAAAGGTGAACCTCCCAGAAGAAAAATTGCAAAACCCCTTGGAGGTTCTGTAGTCCTGTCCTTCAGTGGGCTCCTGGACACCCTTCAAGTCCTGACTCCCTGGGGCCACTCCTTTCTCTGAGTAACCTTGGGTTAATTCACATGTGACGTAGAGATGAGCATTCAGCATGATGGGATTGCTTGTATACTGCACTAGGTCAGGATGGGAACTCCAGAACATGACCTTGTCCTCGGTAGGCTTCAGCCCTGGGCTCCAGGGGCTGCTAATCAGGGTAGGAAGCCTGTAGTAACACTCAGGGAGTCCCTCAACTGCCCACTTTAAGTCCTCGTTAGTGCTAGTGTGCTTGCCAGCTTTCTGTCACTGTGACAAAACACCAGAGATAATAATCTTAAGGGCCAGAAAGGTTTGGGGTATTTTGCTGTTGTTCATCCATCCTGGATTGCTTTGAGCCTGTGGGCAGTGCAGTGTACTGTGGTGGGGGTGCATGGTCCAAGAGGCCTGTTTACCTCAGGGCACCCAGGAGACAGAGGAAGGGGAAGCCAGTGTTCTAATAGTCCTTGGAAGGCCACTCCCATAGCAACTGAACTTCCTTTCCCTAAGTCCCGCCTCCTAATGGTTTTACTACCCACCAGCTTGAGTTACAAGACTTTTTTTGGGGGGACACTTATCTTTTGCCAGGGGACCTGCGGCCCAAGAGGACTCTGTGCTTCTGGGAAAAGAGGAAGTTGATGATGATTTGTCCTACTTAGAAAACACAGGAAAACTCAGAATCCTCCCCCAACCCGGAAAACCTTTCTCCAAAGGTACGGGAAGAACACCGTTAATACGCCTTAAACCAGGATGTGATATGCACCCACAGCAATCTACTAAGAGATTGCAGACAGACATCTCATCCTTTTGTACAGCCCAGTGGACATGAGCTAAGCAAACACCAAAGGGACCCGGCAGTACTGCTAAAGACACACGTTCCCTTCCCACTCTATCTGACAGTCGGGTCAACATCTGTCTTCGTCAGTTGATGTCATGCGAAGGCAAGGCACTGCCTGTCCGTGTGATGGGGGCGGAAGTATGGGCAGCAGTCGGGAGCTGCTGACCTCAGGTCCCAGCTCCCACAAGGAACCTCGAGCTACCATGCTACCTCCTTCATGTCTGTATCTCAGAGGGCTGAAAGACAGGCCTGAGTCATAAGGCCGGTAAGTGGCTCCTCTAAATCCTAAAATGACTCACGCTTATTTCAAAGAAAGGGCTGAAAGGACTTAGAACTCCCAGGGTTACATAAAGGACATTCTGCAGGAAAATGGAGGAGGACGAGTCCACCTTTCGTTATTAATTTCTATTACTAATTGCAGAGAAGCGAGCTGACGCAACTGAGCTACGACAGCAAGTTTTTTTTTGTTTAAAAAAAAAAAAGGTTTTTTCATTTTACATACCAATCCCAGTTCCCCCCTCCTTCCCCTTCTCCCCCCCCACCTCCCTCTATCCCACCCCCCATCCACTCCTCAGAGAGGGTAAGTCCTTCCTTGGGGAGTCAACAAAGTCTGGCATACTAAGTTGAGGCAGGACGGAGCCCCTCTCCCTGTGTAAAGGCTGAGCAATGTGTCCCACCTTAGGGAATGTGTTCCAAAAATCCATTTCATGCACCCGGGGTAAGTCCTGGTCCCACTGCCAGAGGCTCCCCAAACAGATTTAGCCACATAACTGTCACCCACATTCAGAGGGTCTAGTTCAGTCCCATGCATGTTCCCCAAATGACAGGCCAAAGTCCATGAGCTCCCACTAGCTTGGGTCAGCTGTCTCTGTGGTTTTTCCCCATCACGATCTTGATCTCACTTGCTCCTGTGATCCCTCCTCCCTCTCTTCAACTGAAGTCCAGGAGCTCAGCCCAGTGCTTGGTTGTGGATCACTGTAAGACAGCAACTTTGAAGGGGAGGAGTCATCATCTGCTGTTAGCTGGGCTGAGAGTGACCTAGATTATGGTGAAGATGGATAGTTAGAACAAGACAGGTCACTATGGGAAATGGCAGGTGTAGTTTTCAGTCTTTGATGGATGGGGCTTGTTGTGTCTCACAGCTTCTAAGGCCTGGGAGACAATTCAGATGTCTGAAGACCCAGTGTTCATGTTTCTACTGTTGTACCCAGAGTCACCCAAAGACCACCCAGAGACCAAATCTGATGCAAAAGCAGAGTCTTTACTACGGAGTTAACTTGGGATTCTTTGTCCGTCTGACGCAGCAGCAGAGCAGGAGAGACCCTGAGTAGCAATGGGGCAGGGTTTTTAAAGTAAAGGGGGCTTGGGGGGTCTACAGACTACATAGGATCAGACTCAGGATTGGGTTATGTGAGTGGCAATCATGTTAGTAACTTTTAATTGGCTAGGGTTAGTTGGGGGTTATAGTTATCCATTTTTGGGCAGGCCTGGACAAGTCCCAGGCTTTGTCCTTGATCTGCCATGGAGGCTGGCTGGCCTAGCACATACTGACTGTGGGGGCTGGCTCTGTGGCCCAGGCTCTGTCCTTGAGCTGCCATGGAGGCTGGCTGGCCTCGCATGTTCACATTGACCCATGCACATAGCTCTAAGTTGGTGAGGGGTCCCAGACAGTAAACAACCGGCTGAACCTTGAGCAGTCAGAGTACGTGCAGAAAGGGAGCTGCTGCAAGGACCTTGTCTTTTGTTCACGGCCCTCCCAGGAACTGCTTGCTCAAGTCTCAGGAAACTGAAATCGAGGCCCGATCTCTGAGAGAAGACTGGGCAGCCTGTCGTGGCGTCTGCTTGGTCCTTTCACTACAGTGGGTTTGTTATTGCCATGACCAGATGTCTCACAGAAACAGTTTAAACGGGGAAGGATTTGCTCCAGACGCCATGGTCAGAGGGCCCAGGCCACAGCTGCTCAGCCTGTGTGTTTGGTTAAGATGTCACGATGGTGGGAGCCTGTGGCAGAGGAATGCTTCACCTCATGCTAGACATGAAGCAGACAAAGAAAGGACAGGCCTGAGATACGACTCCAAGGACATCCCCCAGGGGCTTTCCTACCTGCCTCCAACTGGCCTCCACCCCCTAGGTTTCACCGTTTCCCCATAACACCATTGCGTCATGAATCCATTTAGGGCTTAACCAATCAAACAGGTCAGAACTCTCAGGATCTATCTCTGTCTCTAGAAATGCCATCGCTAACACCCTTCCTGGTGTCCTTCATTAATTGCCCAGGTATTCCACATATATCTTATATGCATATATAATATTTTATTCTGAGGATTTCACACATGCAGCCAATATATTTGATCATATTCAGCACCTGCTCCTCCATTACTTCCTTTTAGATCCACTGAACACCTCCTCTCCCTCCCAACTTTGTCTCTCTCTCCTCTCTCTCTCTCATATATATATATATATATATATATATATATATATATATATATATATATATATATATAGTCCAATTTGTGCTGCTCATATACGCTGGTATGAGGCCATCCGCTAGAGCTTGGTTAACCTACCATGGGCCACATCCTTAAAGGAAACCGACTCTCCCATCCTGAGAAGCCATGGCCTGTCAGGAACCCCTCGGCAAGGGATGGAGACTTGCGACAGCTGCCCGATCCGCGCTGTAATGTTGACTGGCTTGATCTCATGTAGGTCTTGTGCAGGCCACCACACTGCTGGGAGTTCATGAGTGCAGAGGTCCTGTCATCTCTAGAAGACACTGTTTTGTGCCCGTCCTCCCCAAACTCTGGCTCTTGCAATCTTTTTGTGCCCTCTTCTACAATGGTCCCCAAGTCCTCGTCATTTCTTATCCCATCAGCCGGCCAATAGGATTAGCTGTGACAAACAGCAAGCCTAGTGAGGCTTGAGTAACCCTGGCTTTCCATCTTTAACTCCCCCACCCCCCATAGGAGGCTTGAAGCCCTCTGCGGGCAGGATTTCAGCAAAGCTGAAGTGTGGTTTGGGTGCTCAGTGGTCCAGATGGGAAGACCAGCCCATCAGGAAGCCCCGAAGCTGAGCCCCACACCCTGAATCTGTGGTGGAAGGATGCCCACATACTGGATCTGGCTTTGCACCAGTTCGGAGCCTCAGGCCCAACTCTCGGGCCCTCTCAATCCTTTGGGCACCAGGGGCTGGCTGGTGGAGGACAGTTTCTTAACGGTCCCTTCCTGCCATCTCTCCCCTGCCCAGACAGACGGCATTCTGCATGGCTCCTAGAAGACACAAATGGTCTTGCCAGTCTTGCTTAGCGTGGTTTCTTTTCTCCTTCTTCAGAGCCAAAGTGGGAGCGGGTGGTGTATGTGAGGGGGTGGGGGTGAAGAAACTGCCAGCATGATCACTCCGTGATACAGTAAGATTTTTACTGTGGATACGAGGGAGAGAAGAGCTAGAGGCACTCGAAAGAGTCCGGAAGAGAGAGACAGAAGTAAACAGAACATGGCCAGCAGACTAGACATGGCCAGAGCTCAGGAAGTGGCGGTAGAGTGAAGGAGAATAGTGGAGATAGAGAGATAGCAAGAGATAGAGAATAAAGCACAGCAAGAAAGAGTACATGCAAGGAGAGTAGGGAGTTATAAAGAGAGCAGTAGCTGCAGGGTGGGGGGCACAGGAGACTGGTGTGGGGGCTTTGAAGTGTATGACAAGTCCTTGTGACTAGGGACTTGTGAGCCTGGAGGCTGGCGTGGGCTTTGATATGCAGCCACAGGTATACATCCAAGGAGCCATAGGTTCCTTCTGCCTGAGGTTAGGGAAATGGACTCCGTTTGGTAGATGGGGAACCAGTTTCACAAGTCCCTGAGGAATGCTGGCTTTTCTCTAGCCCAGAAATCGTCCTCCAGTCCGGGTTGAGTTCATTCCTGGATATCTGGACATCCTTAGACCTCACAGATGGGATCCTTGGGATCCAAGACATGGCTATATAGGTCTTGAGATCTACGGGGGACTCCCATTGGTGGATTCCTGGCATTTCCACATGGGAAGAGCCCAAGGTGGGCTGACTCTAGAAATGTACTTCCCTCCAATGGCAGGATCTGGAGGAAGAGGCTCCTCCAGAGACAGGCAGCATGGAAGGGTCTCTGTCCTTTGAGTCAGCAAAGCCAGCTTGGCCCTGATGGGTGGGTGACCTCAAGCGAACTCCCGGAGGGAGACAAGGTGGCTTCACAGTATGTGGGTGGGTTGCAGAGGACACACGAGCATAAACAATCTTCAAACCACAACAGGCCCACACTAGTGGCAGCATGATGATGTTGTTAAAGCAGTGGGGGGTCCTCTGGGACTGTGTACATCCTGTTTAGAAAATAATGCTTTCTAAAGCATCCAGTCCTCTTGTCCCCTGTGTGGGTCCACTGACATGCTTTACTTTTAAGACACCCAGAAGGGATTTCACGGAAGATGTTACCGCCAACCTTCTCTGCTCCAACATGACCAGAGGGCATGGGTCTGTGCTTGCTCTGGCCTGTGTGCCGTCAGCTGATGTCATCTGCAGAGCACAGGCCTGGAGAACCTGTGACTGACTCATCCACATGGACATCAGTATAGTCTTGATGATTCAGGCTGCTCTCATGCCCGTGTTCCTGCGAGGTCTCATTTTATATCCAAAAGGACCAAGTGAAATGGCTTGTTTAGAGACAAGCCCTGTCTGTTCTCAGGTGTGTGTGGCTGGTCTTCTTGGAAGGATTTTAGGCTTGGGGGAGGCCGGGTGGATTCTCCTTGTGTTTCCATATAATGCTTGGTGTAGCATCAACATTCTGTGTGAAGGGAGTTTAGGGTTGTGATTTTTCTGAGATAAGCTCTTGTGGGATTATGAGGAAAGGTGACCTCGTATAGGGACTAGTGTCATACACGTGTTAAACGTGACAATTGAAAGGAGAAAAGACCAAATCTAAAATTGTCCAATGAAAATGAGCTGTATTTTGGGGGTGTGCCCTAAATCAGAATTTGAGAGAGCAGCCCCTGCCGGCCTCTTGGTGTCTCCTTTATAAAAACTAAAAGGAAAGAACAAAGGCAAGGGTATATACATCATGTGAGTGGGGGCGCAAGCAGTTTACCTCCGGGAAAGACCTAAGAAACAGGAACTTACTCTTAATTACAAATAGAAACCTTAACTTGCAAAGACTTAACACAGGACAAACAGGAACTTCTTTAATTACAAACAGAAACCTTAACCTGTCCAGGACAGACAGGAACTCCCTCCCCCTCTCCTCCCCCTCCCCCTCTAAATAAATCACACAGAGGCTTATTCTTAATTATAAATGCCTGCCTTATTTTGGCTTGTTTCTTGCCAGCTTTCCTTAAATTATCCTGTCTACCTTTATATCTCTGGACTTGCCCCATTCTCTTAATCCTGTACATCTTACTCTTACTCCGTGGTTTGCTGTGTAGCTGGGTGGCTGACCCCCGGAGTCTTCCTCCTTCTCTGGCTACTTCTTCCTCTCCCCCAGATTTCTCCTTCTATATAGTCTCTCTGCCTGCCAGCCCCACCCATCTTTTCTCCTGCCTCGCTATTGGCCGTTCAGCTCTTTATTAGACCAATCAGGTGTTTTAGACAGGCACAGGAACACAGCTTCACAGAGTTAAACGAATGCAACGTAAACAAAAGTAACACACCTTAAAATAATCTTCTACAAACAAGAGGTGGCTTTATGAACACACACATGCCATACCAGATCCCTTTGGCCTTCTGGAAGAGTTTTGCTAGAGATGTTCCTCGGAGTCTCTGGACTGGTTATCACCCATTGTGTACCAAGTTCTGCTTTTATGAATGGGCTGATTTTGTGTTCAGTGTTTCACCCTGTCCCCTGCCTGGGGGGGGGGCTCTGAACTGAGAGCAAGAGCAGAACCCATGTTCCTGCTGAAGAAAAACCCACCGAGTACCCTTCTAGGCTGGATCACCAGAACCAATGACATTGCAGCTGCTGTGGACAGCTGAGGTTGTTTTGTTTGTTTGTTTGTTTTTCCTCTTTGGGGACCCACCCCCCAGCTCCCAAATAAATATACAGAGACTTATTTTTATGAATGCTCGGCCCTAGCTTGGTTTGTTTCTAGCCAGCTTTTATAACTTAAATTAACCCATTTCTCTTCTTCTATATTTTGTCTCTGGGCTTTTTACCTTTCTTTATCCTATATGTCTTTCTTCCCTTATTACTCCATGGCTGACTGTGTGGCTCGGTGGTTAGCCCCTGGCTTCCTCCTCTCCTTCTTTTCTCGCTCCTCCCTCTTCTTTCAAGCCTATTTATTTTCTTTTCAAGCCTATTTTCTCCTCCTATTTATACTCTCTGCCCACCAGCCCTGCCTATTTCTCTCTCCAGCCTCGCTGTTGGCCATTCAGCTTTTTATTAGACCAATCAGGTATTTTAGACAGGCACAGTAACACAGCTTCACAGAGTTAAACAAATGCAACATAAAAGAATGCAACACATCTTTGCATCATTAAACAAATATCCCACAGCATAAACAAATGTAACACATCTCCAACGAATATTCCACAACATGTAGCAGTTGGTTGGCGTGTGAGTTGGCGACTTCGTTGGCCTCCCCACTGCCTGGGAAAGTCAGCCCCTCTACTTGCTGTCTCTTCCCACACAAATCCGTGCTGTTTGGACTTCTCTGAGCAGCTGTCTCTGCTTGCAACCCTTGTGCCATTCAGAAAATAAACCCTTAGTACATATTTGCCCACACGATTTTAACTTGTTTAAAAAATACCTTTTAAAATGGAGTGTATGTGTGGGTGCAGCAGTCAGGTGTTTACAGGGGTGCCCCTGGAGGCCACCTACAAACTGGGGCTATGGGGCTTGCTTATGGAGGACTTCCCATAGCTTCAAGATAAGCCTGATGATGACCTTGAGGCCGTCTTCAAAGCCTCACTGAGAATGAGTTCCTCACCAGCTTGAATATTTCTGGTTGGGGGCTTGGGGGTCTGGGAATGCCTAGGGCCAGATTTAGTTTGATGTATCAGAATTAAGAAATGTAAAGTTTTCTGCATCCAAACACCATGGAACAAGTCCTGCACATGTAGCTGCATTTTGGAGACTGCTCTGAGCTTGCGAAGACTGTCTAGAGCGTGTCTCTACACTGATTCATCTTTCTAGTTGACTAGAAGGCACGGGAGACTTAGAGAGCTTGTGTACAACACACTGCTAAGAACGGGGAAGGATTTTAATGATTCTATTTTGGACTTGGAGGGTCTAAAGCAGCATGACTGCAACACAAAATCTTCCAAAGATATAAAGGAATCAATCTCGACAAGCTGGAAACCTTTCCGTAAGAAGGAACGGCATGCCTGGATGATGTGAGGAAGGAAGTGGAAAGGCCCTGTTTTTGTGCCTCACTTCTGTGATCTATGTTGGCCTATCAGATGGGCTGGAAGCTTCTCAGGCTTTTTAAGTGAATTAGCAGCTGAGGATGGTCTTTGCAGAGAATGACCTGTCATCCTTTCCAGGAGGGCTGGAACACTGGCTCCTTGGCTCATCTGAGATACTGGAGCAATGGCAGCCTGGGTAGCCAAGGAATCAATACCCCAGGGCTTTGAGTGTGCACTGTTCCAGGGGCTGGCTAGTTAATGAGGACTTCAAGCATGTCAAAACAAACCCCTGGCCACTTAGAAGACTGTTTCGGTACTTTAGAAATCAGGCATGATTTTTTTTGCAGCCTGGGTTGGAGTTAGGAACTTGGGTTTGCTGGGGATTAGCTTTTGGTCTTTGCATGTAAGAAACTGAGTATACAGAATAAGACACAGTCAGGACATTTATATAAAACAGAACTCTGACCCAGGTATGCAGCAGCCAATTCAGGACATACCCACTGTCTGCAATGATAGTTCAGCTCCCCTCGAAGCAGTGTCAAGTTTGTGCAGGGTGATAAGAACAAGGAAACCAAAAGATGCCTCAAACAGCTGCCCCCTAAGAGGGTCTGGATAGCCACTGCCGGCTGCCCCAGCTTTCAGTTTACAACCACTGCCCTGAACCAATTACACAAACTGCCGCATCCAGTTTGCCACACTCAGCGCCCCCAGGGTAGCAGCTTAGGTCCCTCAGATGCTTTCCCTGCCCTCCAGGAGGAGGCTCCCCACTGTCATCTGCCTCTTTAATCTGCCAGATCTCAGGTGACAATGAGTTGATCTGTCAGAGAAAGCCTTGGCTGGTTCCTTCTCATGAGGGCTGTCTTTATTTCCACAGAATTAGGATCCTGATCAAAGGAGAAACCGGCCAACCTGGGGCATGCATGCCTGGCTCTTTGCTCCACCGAGTCCCTAAACAACCAAAGCAGTTGAGGAAAAGGGATGTCACAGCAAGGAATGCCAGAAACATGGACAGGCATGCCTAAGCTTTCCATATTGTTGGATTTCAAGAAATTGGGATCCACTGTGTTCACGCATAGGCAATCACAGTTTCTTGTGTTCTCATCTTAATGACATTAACTCTCAGATCACAAATTATACCTGTGTGTGTGTGTGTGTGTGTGTGTGTGTGTGTGTGTGTGTTCCCAAGTGGTCAAGAAGGGGTTAAAGAGCTTGCAGAGTTCCCAGACCTTGCTGAAGGAGCAAAGAGCTGATATAGATGTAACCATTGCACGTACTGGGTTTGGTGAGTGTGGTGGTAATCTAATTGTACTGAAATGTGATTTTGATTGTATGTTAATAAATAAAGTTGCCCGGGGGTCAGAGCTATTAGAGCCATAGCAAGAGTGTGGCGGTGGTGGCACACGCCTTTAATCCCATAGATCTCTATGTGTTCAGGGATACAGCCAGCATTGGAGACATATGCCTTTAAGACCTAGGGGGCTGTACATTCAGACAGTGACGAGGCAGTCACGTGTTTGGGTTTACAACCAATGAGAAGGCAGAATGACTGGAAAATCGATTTACAGACAGGAAGTAGCTCTCTTTCGGGAAGCTGGGACACCGCAGGTGAAAGGGTGAGATTTTTAGCTCTGAGCTCTGACCTCTCGGCTTTCTCCTTTACATTGTTTCTGTGTTTCTTATTTAGTAAGACGGTTAGTTACATCTATATCTGGCGCCCAACGTGACAAGAATCCATTAAAAACCGCTTGGCTTGGCGGCAGGTCCGCTTTCCCGCAAGGGCGGCAGACCGGGCGGCCGGCGTCCTAGTCCGAGCGTCAGCTTCCTAGTCCGAGAGGCGGCCCCCTAGTCCTTGGCCTCAGGCCGGACTAACTGAGCTGCTTGCTTAAAGCCTGCTAAATTAAAGCCGGTGCTACAAACAACTCAGACCTGCCCTGCCGAACAGGGCCCTGCCTGTAAAGCCAACGCACGTGGTCAGAGCTTAAGGAAGCCAGACCCAAGCCTTGACTCGGCACAAGAGGGAACACGTGGCTGGATTTAAGCTTTAGCCGGCTACGCTTTCTTGTGCGTTCTCTCTTTCAACTAATCCACATTTTAATATTTAAAAAGATAGTCAATTTAAGTGCCAGGATAACAGCTTTAGAAGAACTTGTTAAACCTGTAAAAATTCAGACAGAAGAAATTAACAGTGAAGTTGTTTCAAGTCGGGATCATAAGGTTGCAGAAAGAAAGCCTGTTTTCACACAGTCACCCTTAATTTATCCTGTAACCGTACAGCAGATGCCTGATCAAATGGCTACACAAAATACTTGGGCTCCAATTGAAATGTTGGATTTAAAAAGGTTTAAGGAGGCAATAGTATCTTATGGCATGCATTCCCCATATGTAAAGCAAATGTTAAACTCTTGGTCAACATATAATAGGATAGTACCACAGGACTGGTGGGACCTTGCACAAGGTGTTCTGGAACCCAGCCAGAGACTTCAATTTCTGACTTGGTTTAAGGAGGCTAAAAACATAGAAAAACAATGGAGGGATAAAGGAATACAAGTTTGCCAGGATCAGCTTATTGGCGAAGGCTAATATGCTTCAGCACAAACACAATGTTTATATGATGTCCAAACCCTAATTTTATGTCGAACAGCAGCCTTGAATGCATGGGACAGAGTTGAGGAACCAGGAAAAAAATCTGAGTCATTTACAAAGGTGATGCAAGGCCCAAAAGAGTCTTTTACAGAATTTTTACAAAGACTGGCTTCAGCAGTAAAGAGAATGGTCTCGGATTCAGAAGCTGGTAAGGCAATAATTGAATCTTTGGCCTTTGAGAATGCGAATGCAGCATGCAAAAGAATAATCAGGCCATTAAGGGCAAGATCTGCACCTATGGAAGATTGGATTAGAGAAACAATTAATGTTGAGGCTGATGAGCATGATGATACGTGGGTAGGAGAAGTAATTTCAAAAGGTTTGAGGAGTGTTAGATGTTTTGGATGTGGAAAGCAAGGACATTTGAAAAGGGACTGTAGACAGGTCATTCCGAGAAACAATGTTTCTTCAAGGAACAATGGCAACAGAATGCCCCTTCCTTCTGGAGTATGCAGAAGGTGTGGTAAGGGAAAACACTGTTTGGCCAGTGGCCAGGCAGGAAGTAGGTGGGACAAGGAGAGAGGAGAATTCTGGGAAGCGGAAGGCTGACGCGGAGAGACACTGCAGCCGCCACCATGACCAGCAGCATGTGAAGACGCTGGTAAGCCACCAGCCACGTGGCAAGGTATAGATTTATGGAAATGGATTAATTTAAGCTATAAGAACAGTTAGCAAGAAGCCTGCCACGGCCATACAGTTTGTAAGCAATATAAGTCTCTGTGTTTACTTGGTTGGGTCTGAGTGGCTGTGGGACTGGCGGGTGACAAAGATTGTCCTGACTGTGGGCAAGGCAGGAAAACTCTAGCTACAGGTGAGAGTTGGTGGGAGCTGCTGTGCCAGTGTTAGGTGCCCCTCTGTTTATGTGACTCAGGGGAGGGAGTGGTGTCACTTGTCCGTCAGGTGCTTTCAAAAGTTCATGGGCTGGGGTTTTTCTAAAAATGGTTTTGGTAGACTTGTGTGTTGTAGGCAGAGTTTTTTGTAGGGACCATGATCATCTCTGTTCTGCCAGCTTCTTCCCAAATAATCACTCAGGGACTTATTATAAATTTTAAATGCTCAGCTGATAACACAGGCTTATTACTAACTAGCTCTTACATCTTAAACCCGTTTCTATCAATTTATGTGCTGCCCCAGGCTCGTGGCTTTTACCTTTCCTGCATGTCCTGCTTCCTTTCCATTTCAGCTGGTGACTTCTCTGACTCTGCCCTTCTTCCCAGCATTCTCTCTGGCCAGAAAATCCTGCCTGATCATTCCACAGCAGTGTGTCCATACTTTCCCAGCTTAACTTGGTAAATTCACTTGGTGGTCATCTTTTATTTGCATAATAACTTACAAGTCTGTTTGTGCTGTGCAGATAGTAGTATGCATTTGCTTGCACAGGCAAGATGCTGTCTCCTTTTCCTTAGCATTTGCCCTCACAACGGAACAGGCTGCCTATAACATGAAACCATGCAAGGCAAGGCACAGCCTGAAAGCTACTCTTCTACACAACATAGTGTCTTAGGGCAGAATATAGCTTGATCTCAAGAAGCAGGGTATGAAGGGAGAATGAGGCTTGGGGGTGATCTCAGTGGCTCTTCCAAGGAGGTTTAGGGAGAACACCTGAAGGCCAGATGATGAGACAAGAGGTCCTGGGATTTGAGGGCTGTGATGCTTTTAGCCTAGACATTATTTCCTTATGACTTTATGCCTTGAGAATACTGCAAGAATAGTAGACAGAATCCTTAGATAATTCAACCAGATTCTCTGAACAGCAATATTTTACTGTAGCAACACTATCTTTTTCTGGCCATTGTACTCTGTATATCCATTAGTATTTTTCCTGAATTAATGAAGGATATGACTAGGCATGTCTTCTATTCCCAAACACATCAGAGCATATTTCCTGAAGAAAAGGAAATTTCACCTAGCCAGAGAATCATATATGTGTGTGTACGTGTGTATGTATATTTGTTTGTATGTATATATTCCCATTTGTCCCAGTAATCCCCTTTATAGTAAAAGGGAACCTAACACCCTTCCTTACATTTCCCCGTCTTCTCTCATTGGCCCCTGTAACCTGGACTGCTTTGCCGCCTTTCCTTACATTTCATTCTTTTTGCCACTTTGGGGGATGGTAGCCTGGGGAGTCTTTGGAAGGCCCCTCCCTGTCTGTCTCGTGTCTGCTCAGGATTATCTTCAGGTTTATACCCTTTGGCAGGAATGACAGGATCAAGCTACACTCAACTTTTCATTTTTCTCGTGGCTATGATCAAATATCTGACCAACAAAGAAGGAGGGAGAGTTTATTTTTGCTCATGAGGTTTCAGTCTGTTGTGTGAGGCTGTCCTCATTCTTGGTCAAGACTGAGGCAGAATGCTAAGGTGGTGGGATGTGACTGAGGTGCCGCACATCATAGGGCACAAAAGGAAAAAGGGAAGAAGAGGGAGAGGGAGGGAAGGAAGGAGATATCTGTATCTATCTACATATATACCTATATCTGTCTATCTATCTATCTATCTATCTATCTATCTATCTATCTATCTATCTATCTATCATCTATCTATCTATCTATCTATCTATCTATCTATCATCCATATCCATATCCATCTCTCTCTCTCTCTCTCTCTCTCTCTCTCTCTCTCTCTCTCTCTCAGAGAAAGAGAGAAAATGGAAATGACAAGAAAGGGTCAGGGATAAGACACTCCCAAGCACCTGCCCCTAGTGACCAATATCTGCCAGTCAGACTCCACCTCCTAAGGTGCTCAGAACCTCCCCAAATAGTACCACCATCTGGGGATCAGCTCCCTGGCACATGAACTTTTTTTTCAAGGAACAAAATATATCCAAACTGCACGGTGACATTAAAATCATGTCAACATCTGTATATGATGCCACAGGTGGTACTGGCATTGAGCTGTACCTCAGGATGACAGGTGTACCAGGGAAGAGGGCTCCATAAAGGGGTCATCAAGCCTCTTAGTAAGAAGGCCACACCCACAGGAAGTCTCTTATATGTCAGTCACCAACTGACTGAACGCCCAAGTGGGTGTTCGTTGGTGAAATGGTGACCTACTCAGGCCATGGTCTGAGTTGGAACTGGGCTCTCACTGCTTAGACTAAAGGCCTTGGAGATGAGTGGGTTGGGCTGAACCATTTTAGGGAGTGCCATCTCCTCTTGCTTTCAGGACATAGCAACCCTGTAGGGATGGTGGTCTGCATTCTCTATCCAGTCCTGGTCACTTTTCTCTTTGGAGAAAGCTGGTTTAGTGCTGGATTCTAACCATCCTATTGCAGATTCGGCTTTTGCCTCAAAAGACTGTGCCATGTGAGGTGATGTTGGCTTCTCTCCAAAGATGGTGAATGGAAACTGCCTTAGCTTATATGTCTGGATGCATATAAAGCAAATTGCTTTTGAACTTGTGGTCATGGCAGCATTTAGCAAGATTATGGTGGGCAGGCGCTGCTCATCTCCACTTTTGGTCTTTTGGGGCTAACGTTTTCTATCTGGTGAGTTTGCATAGAGAGGAATTCTGCACCACAGTGTCTGCATTCAAAAGAGACCCAGCCTTTTGCGGTGCGCTCCTCGGCCAGTGAGGAAGAACGACCACCACTCGAGGATTCTTCTCAGATCACACTTTATTGGAGCGCCTCTTGGTTAAGGGAGAGCGGGAGGTGAGGGGCCCCGAGAACTAAAATGCAGCTGCTTATATAGGGAATCAGGCAAACGTGCCGTACTGTGATTGGGTCCCGCCAGAATGCAAGCACGGGGAGCCACGGGATAGGCTGAGGACATAAGGTCAATTACCATACCCGTGCATGCACAGGTCACAGGACACGTAGTCCCGAGAGCATAGCCAAATATGGAGTTGTTTACAGCTAGGCTACCAGGAAGCCAGCGCCATCTTTGAATGGCGGCTCCCTACAGCCTTTAAAGTTTGTTTAGGGGACTTAGACATCTCATACCACCTACCTTAACAGACAGAACACATGCATTATTGTTTCAGAGGTTCAGTGCCCCTTTCCAGCATGCTCGGGACCAGAAATGTTTCAGGTTTTTCTTTATTTTAAAGAATTTTGGAATACTTGTATAAGCATAATGGAATATCTCAGTGGTAAGACTTAAATCTAATCAGGGAATCCATTCACATTTCATATATGCTTTATGAAATATATAGCCTTATCTCAAATATTATTAAAGATCAGCCATATTAATCTTCTTCCCAGGGGCCCAGGAGAAAAGCTATGAATGGTGAAAATTACTTTTGGGAAAAGAATCTAAGTACATCGAGCTCTTCTGTTCATCTACTTTATTCCTCTGAGATAAAATTCTGTCTACACATCTTCAATCCTGCTCTCACGCCTAGCTCCTTTCTTGCCTGATTTCTCTTTACACTTACCTGCGGTCCCCTCTAAGTTAATTCTCTCATCTTAGTTCTGCCCCATCTAGGTTCTCATCCATCTAGTTCTTTCCCATCTCAGCTCCTCTTCCATCTCCTTTCTCATCTTGTTCTTCCTCATCTCGTCCTTCCCCCCTCTAGTACTCTCTTCTAGCCTTTCAATCTAGTTCTTCCCCATCTCATTTCGTTCCTCTCCATTTCTTACCCATCTAGTTCTTCCATTCTCTTCTCTGTCTCGTCCTTCTCTGAAAATAAAACTGCCCTTTTATCCCTTTGACCTTTATCTTTCCAAGCTATCTCTGCTCCCACCACTTCTGGCAAGTGTATTTAGTTGCTAGGCAATTTGGCTAGGCAACTTCCATCACAGCTAGATGTACCTGTAGGTTGGAACCCTTTAGTTTTGAGTTAATTGTTAAGGGTGGATCAAAAACTAGAGATTAGGCTTTGGAAAGGAGAAGGTTAAGCTTAATTAGCACAACTGCCAGGCCTTCTCAAACAGATAGTCTGGATGCTTAAGTCTGTTCTTAGAGAGTACAGAAGTATCTCTGATAAGATACGGCGGTGGTGGCGCACGCCTTTAATCCCAGCACTCGGGAGGCAGAGCCAGGTGGATCTCTGTGAGTTCGAGGCCAGCCTGGACTACCAAGTGAGTCCCAGGAAAGGCACAAAGCTACACAGAGAAACCCTGTCTCGAAAAACCAAAAAAAAAAAAAAAAAAAAAAAAAAAAAAAAAAAAAAAAAAAAAAGATACTTTCGTCCATCCGAAGATGGTCCTGGCCAGATGCTGCTAATGACAATAATTACAGAAAGGCATGAAATTAGGGATCCTGTCTGTGTTACTGCTCAGAATGTTATCTAAATACTCCATTAGCAGAGGGGAAATTGTGCCCAAAGCATAAAGGAAAAGCTACAATAGCACACGAGAAACTCATAGCAGGAAATGGCTAATAATCAAAAGCCAATATCACCAAGACTCCTTGAGTCTCAGCTTGACCTCTGGAAGGCCCTTGGCTTCTTCCAGGTATTAGCTTGTCATAATCAGCTGAAATCCTACTTCATATATTTTTGCGGCTTGCAGCAGCCTTAAGTAATATTTTATGGAATATTTCTAATAATTTTATCCTTGAAACAAAATCTCAAGGTATGGAAATTTGTGATATCATGTCAGTACTTAAAAGGTTTAAGATTTAGGACTTGTTACAGTTTGAATATGAAATGCATGTATATTAGAGGATTGATTATGAACTGATGAGATTTTGAGAAGTTATTGGACCAGGAGGGCTCTGAATTTATGAATGGATAAGCCCACTGATAGATTCACAATTTGGTGGCACTTTGGGGAGGCAACGGAAATGCTAGAAGGAGGGACCTGATTGGAGGAAGCAACTCCCTTTCTCTCTCTGCTCCCTCTCTGCCTTGGGGGATCGGCCACTTGCTCCCCTCTCCTCCACAGTGCTCTGCTTCACTGCAGGCTCAGAATCAACGGAACCACAGACTATGGACTGAAGCCTCTAAAGCCGTGGGCTGTAGTGAATCGTTCCGTCCTTCAGTTGCTTAGGTCATGTGTGTTGTCAATGAGAAAGCTAACCCAGCTGCTTTTCAGATTTGGGATAAAGAATGACTTGTTTTGGGCTGGACAGACGGCCTAGCAGTTAACGGCTTTTGCTACACTTCCAGAGGACTTGAGTTCCGTTCTCAGTGCCCTTTATCAGGCAGCTCACAAGTCTCTGTAACTCCAGCTCCAAGGGATCTGACACCTTCTTCTGCCCTCCATAAGTATCCACATACATGTATGTACACACACACACACACACACACACACACACACACACACACAATAATAATAATAACAACAACAACAATAATAAAAACAAATCTTTAAAAAGAATGCTCAATTTTCATTAAAGCTATGTCCTGCTCAGTGTGTAGAGCTCAACACCGAACTTCTCCTTTTAAAATGTTTATGTCAGGGGCTAGAGAGATAGCTCAGCAGTTAAGAGCACTTGGGGTTCTTGTGGAAGACTCAGGTTGAGTTCCCAGAATCCACATGATCTCTCACAACCTGCATTTGTAACTGCAGATCCAGGGGGGTCCAATGCCCTCTTTTGACCTCTGTTGGCTGCAGGCACACAAATGATGCACACGGAGGCAAAACATTCACACACATAAAACAAACTAAATGAATATCTAAATCTTGATTTCAGCTTTAGAACTGGGAGGTTGGAAGGACCCAGGCATCAGTGGTCTGAAAGATGCCCAGGTAATAAGTAATTTTGCTTTGGTTAGCAAGCGAGGGAGAATAATCCTGGTTCCACAGACAGCTAAAGAGCCTCCTTCATTCCATCCCAGAGAGGGGGCCTGCAGAGAGGGCGGGAAGAACCATATTCTTCTCGGGTGGACACCAGGAAGGCTAAGGGGTGGATGCACTATAGATACCATCATCCTGCTCTTCCCTATCACTTTTGGAGAGTTCTTCTAGATGCTGAATCCTGGAAGGATTCTGGTGTGCACTGTGGAAGGAGGTCAGCATTAATAAAGACATGGATGGAGACGGGGCAGGCGTGGGCTTGCCAGAGGCTGTCTTCATATATGTGGCTTTAAGATGGAAGCAGTGACTCCCTGTCCACTGTAGGAGGGAGGTGCCCGTGAGGCAAAGTCCTTGTTTAAGGATGACCTGTGTTTAATTCAGGATATTTGGATACTCCCCGCTTGAAGGTAAGGTTTCACCTCGGTCTATTTGCATATTCTCTCTTCCTGCTCATGAATATTGATTACTCTGTGGTGGTGCTGTCCCAGCCTAGGGCATTAGCCCTGTTCTGGTTTTCTCCCCTGGAAGCCCTGGGTTAATGAACCCTGTGGCCTGCCAACTAACTGTTCTCTCCCGGAAAGCCAATGAGTGTTTACTTTTTGTCAAATTTTCAGGGCACTAGGAGTCTTGAAAGGAGGAGTTCAGAGACACCCTTTGCCTTTCTGGAGGGATCTTGGGCTCTGACTTCCTTGCTTACTTCGCTTGGTTTTGCATTTCAGAGACAAAAGCCAGTGCTCCTGAGTGATGTGGTTTGGAACTGCATGCTCCTGAGAATGGTTCGCCTAGAGGGACTTTGGCCCAAGAAGGCAGGAAGGGCTTGCCCTGGTGGTGAGATCATGTGAGACCAACCTCACATGTATTTGGAATGTAGTTGGAAGCTGGGATGAGGGATACTGGTTATCTGCAGAATGCCTGTGTTTCAGTGGTTAGTACAGCCAAGGCCAGCAGGCTGATGCTAAGAGTGGCCACCCTATGTCCTTTGTCCTAAGAGCAGCATCTTGCTTTGACTGCTGAGGAGACCACTATGGGCTCCATTCCACTGAACCCCAATTTTTTTTTATCAGATTCTGATCACACTACCTGGTGAAGAGTTGGGGGCAATGAGCGGCCTCTTGTGGCCAAAAGGGTCCTGAGGAGATAATAATCCTTGTCATCTCAGAACAAGCTGTGCTGACTCCTGACTATGTATAGGACAAAGAGACTCAGTCATGCTGGTGTGTGTGGTGGCTGGGGAACTGGAGTCTCCTGAGTGCCATCCTCAACCAGAACGATGAAGCTCCCCGATGCTCTGGCATCTCAGCTTTATCCACGCATCCTGAGCAACCAGCTGTTACTTCACCGCTGTGAATCTCCACTAACCACAGAAATGGGCAGAATGAGGAAAAGGATTCCTCAGATGCACCCAAGCTTTGGAAGTTGAGGGGGGTAAAGAAACAGAGACCAGCTGTGGACAGCAGGAGACGAGCAGGACACTTCAAAAGGTGTTGTTAGCCTGAGAGGGGTGTAGATATAGGAGAGGGAGTGTGCTGTGGGTTCCAAGATGCTCTGGGGTGCAGTTCTTTTTTTTTTTCTTTCTTATGGAACAATGTCTCTTGGCCTTGCTGACTCAGGCTCCTTGTCACCTTGACAAGATGAGTGACTATTACTCATTGCCTGGAGGCCTGGGCCATTGGGATCTAGTGCATGTAGCATAAAGCAAGTGAGCAAGTGCTGTAAGCATTGGTTCCCTGTGCCTCCTTGTGTGGAAATGCAGTGCCTAGGGCACAGGAACACGAGGGAAAAAAATCTTGAGCTCTGTCCACAGACCAGGTATCTGTGAGAGTGGCCTATCTCCTTAAGGAACTGGCTCCCAGGGCCGAGCTGGGTTCCTGGCTATCTCTGGAGGAGGAAATGAACCCCATTCCTCTCTCGATCACTCTGCATCTCTTACCCCTTCACCCTCCACAAGCGTCACTACCTTCTAAGTACTCTCTCTGTGTCCTGACATCTGCTTTTGCTTCACCAAGGTGCCAGGCCTTGGATGCCCGTGCCAAGCTATAAGAGAGGGCAAGTAGAGCAGGTCCAGGCCTGAGCTGGGAGTGGAGCAAGGCAGGAACAAGGTCAGGAGCTGGCAAGGTTGACACGACCCTGAGCCAGCAGCTTCAGGCTCCCCAACTTGGACCCTACTGCTTAGAACACTGCTTGTGCACACAAGTAAGAGCCAAGACCCAAGAGCTGAGGCAGGGCCTGCCTCTTGCTAGAACTCACCTGGCATCAACTGGCTTGTGTTTCCAGGTCCTTGTTGTTCAGGCTGGGACACTGAGTCCTCTGTGTTCATTAGTCTATGTTAGCTCTGTAGAAGTTGCTGACACCACTGGGAGTCTTCCTTTGTGCTCAGCCTTTTCAGGTGTCAGTTCTGTCCTAAAACAACTGTTAGAGAGAAAATGATTGTCTCCACACTGCAGAAGGGCACACTAAGGTACAGAGGGTAAGCCACATGCCCAGTCACTGTCTGTGGTAGTTTGGATGTAATTGGCCTCCATAATCTCATAGGGGCACTATTAGGAGGTGTGGCCTTGTTGGAGGAAGTGTGTCACTGTGTGCGTGTGTGGGGGTGGGCTTTGAGGTTTCCTATGCTCAGGATACCACCCAGTGTTACAGTTGACTTCCTGCTGCCTGCAAGTTGTAGGACTCTCAGTTATTCCTCCAGCACCATGTCTGCCTGCACACCACCATGCTCCCTGCCATGATGATAATGGACTGAACCTTGAAACTGTAAGTGAGCCCCCCCTCAATTAAATGTTTCCTTATAAGAGTTGCAGTGGTCATGGTGTCTCTATCTACAGCACTATCTAAGACACTGTATAGCACTAAGGCACCATCTACAGCATCACATTCACCCTTACACCTTGACTCTATAAGCCAAGATGGTGCTTAATGGCTGTTTTGGGGGGGGGGGCTGGAGCAATGGGATGGCTCAGTAGTTAATAACACTTACTCTTACAGATCACTTCAGTTTGCTTTCCAGTCCTCATGTCAGGCAGCTTACAATTTCCTGTAACCTGAGCTCCAGTGGCTCCAACACCTCCTTCTCACTCTTGGTGGCACCTGCACACACATGGCATATACTCACACGGGCACACATATACACATTAAAAAAAATCAAGAGGCTGGAGGGATGGCAGAGCAGTTAAGAGCACTTAAAAGCTACTCTTTCAGAGGACCCGGGTTCAGTTTCCAGAACCCATGTTGGGCAGTTCACAATTGCTTGCAACCCTAGCTTTAGGGGATCTGATGCCCCCTTCTGGCTACCATGGGCATGCGCACACACACACACACACATAAATATAATAAAAAATTAATATTCAAAAGATCTATAAACATTAGGCAAGCTGGGTTGAATTGGTGACCTGTACCACTGGGGCTGTTGGTAACTACTTTTGTTCAGGGGAACCTATGGTTTTCAGGGTGACTGGAATGCCTGCCATGTAGATGCTATTCTGGCATCAGGGTGAGGGAGCTCACTTTCATACAGCCCCCAACACTTCAATCTGAAGATTGCCCCACCTCGGTGCTGCCCAGTCTCGGCCGAAGCAAGTGTGTGGCTGCCCCTCATCTACCCTCTGGGCACACGGTTTGCTCTGGCCCTATTCCACCTGGCAGGAGTAGAAGACTCCTGGTGCAACTCCTGCGCCAAACCCTTGCAGAGAGAAAAATCACTTCAAAACGTGGTAAACAAGCCCAGCCCGTCCCTGGGGTACATGCCATTCTTCACAAAACTGTTCTGTTGCAACAAGTTGGAGAGTTGTGGATGGTTCCAGTCTTGTTGGAGAGGTTCATCAGTTTGCCTCTGTCTATCCTGATTTGAGAATGGAGATGAGTAGTAATGAATGAAATGTTATCTACCATCTATTCTGTATCTGTGGCGAACTTGGCTAACCACCACCACCACCACCACCACCACCACCACCACCACCTCCACCATTACCACCACCACCACCATCACCATCACCACCATCACCACCACCACCACCATCACCACCATTACCACCACCATCACCACCATTACTACCACCACCATCATCACCATCACCACTACCACCATCACCATCACCATCACCACCATCACCACCACCACCATCACCACCATTACTACCACCATCACCACCATTACTACCACCATCACCACTACCTCCACCACCATCACCACCATCACCACCATCACTATCACCACCACCACCACCACCACCACCACCACCACCACCACCACCACCGTGAGTGTACATCATGTCTGTGTTCTGCTCCCAGCTGCCTTATTTACAGCCATCCCAGGCTCTGCACTGCCAGAAGGCACAAGTGTGGTTTGGCCTAGCAACGAACTGCCTGCTGGATGGTTTAGCACAACCAAATTTAATTGTATCGCTGTTTAGAGATCTTCCATCTGAGTTCAGACTGTGGGTTCAGCCACCCTCCCTCTGGTGGCTGCAGGAGGGTCCTTCCTTACCTTTTCCATATCCTGGTGTTGCTGGCCATCCTTGGCATACCGTGGCTTCCAGATATGCCACCCCAGTCACAGTTGTCCTCTCAGAGTGCCTTTAAGTCGTCTCCCCTCTCTCTGTGTTTTTCTCTGGGCTGGCGTTTCTCCTTTGTATGCAGACCCCAGTCACCCCACCCTAAAGATCTTGCTTTGACTTCCCTTTTTATAGACCCTAGCTCCAAATAAAGACACAGTTTAGAAGCACGAGGCATTAGGATCTCAACATGTCTGCCTTGGGAAGACCCGTTTATCGCCTTACCTTGGACAAGTTATTAATGTCGGCAGGGATCCATTTCTTTATCTGTAGAATGGGCTGCTGGGCCACGAGAGGACTAAATGAGCTGCTATGTGAACGGAGTGTTTGTAACTGAGCCAGGCACTTAGTTCCTGCTGTGCGAGAGCTGTCACCACCACCGTCTTACTGCACTTGATCAAAGGCAGGTTCCTCCGAAGTCAAGGTGTTTACTGAAGGGTTCAAAGACGGATTAGCAACCCAAGTCTGCCTGGACTGGGACAAAGCTCCGGGACAGGCTTTCACCCAGACCAACATAGACAGGCTCCACAGAGCCACCTCTGGAAAGCATGCTTCTTTCCCCAATCTTGTCAAAGACTCAAACTCAAATACACAGAGGAGAAGAGCGATGGCTTGAACCCCGGACTTTAACATGGGTGAAAAATTGCGGTCTTGGCTTCTTCAGTGACAAAGTCAGTGTTTGCCCTGGTGGCACCAAAGCTCTTCCTGACAATCTATGTTTTATGCATCTAGGGACACAAGAATAAAATACAAGGGTCAGACCAAGTGCTTCTGAGACCCCAGCTCGGATTCTGCCGTTTCTACAGGTATTGCTATTGTTTTCCTGTAGGCTTAGTGGCTGCATCTGAATCTACTGCTGTTTTAACTGCTACTGTCTTTGGTCCCACAGGTGGGACCCCGCTGCTCAGGCATCAGTACAGTCACTGACACCAGTTTTGCCACTGCTGCAAATGTAGTTTTTTAACTAAGTCTCTATTGGTCTATTTATCAACCAAGACTCAGGAGTCAGATGTTGGGGTGAAAACCTGCTAGCTCAGAAAGGCTGAGAAGCAACCAACTGACCTTTGGTCAGAGACCCCGTAAGAGAGCCTCTCTCCAGCTGTCTCAAACCAAAAGGACTGCCAAATTCTAAGTCCCTCCCTACTAGTTCTTATGCATCTCTCTATCCATCTTCCTGGCTCCCTTGTAATCTCTATGACTGATTCCTGTCAACTAGTTGCTGGCTCTGCCTCCTGACCCAAGATTGATTTTATTAATCAGTCTCAGAGTTCACAGTGTAGTAAAATATCCCACAGCATATTGGGCCCCGGATGGTCAGAAAGCAAGCCATGATAAGCAAGCCAGTGAACAGTGTTACTCCATGATCCCTGCTTCAGTTCCCACCTTGAGTTCCTGTCCTGACTTCCTTTCCTCCATGATGAACTATATGCTATAAGCTGAAATAAACACGTTCCTACCCAAGTTGCCTTGGATCATTGTGGGAGCCCATGGGAGCCCAGCTCCAACCTTTTCCACCTTTTGAAGGATTCTTAGGTAGAGGAGAGAGGAATTAAGAAATGACAGATAGAAAGAGAGACCTAGCCAATGAGAAGAAAGACAAGAAAGACAGGATAGCTTCAGGGGAGCCTGGGTCAATATACAATAGCCTCGAAGTTTATTGAAACTGGCTTTTTAAAATATGCCAAGGGGAGGGGCAAAAGACCTCCCCCTTGCAAGATCAAAGCACATCATACAGCCAGTATAGACCCTTCCAAACACCTGGTAACCATGCCCCTGACCAAATCATCTCCTTATGCAGCCCTGCTGGGTAAAGCAAGCCCATATTCTCTGACCCTGAGTAAGTTCTCACTAGGAAGCCTCTGTGGGTTCCCTCCGGTCATGATGTGTATCACTGCAAATTAGGACAGTGGAACACTGTCAAGCATGGAATAGCCCAGCTTCATACCCCATCCTTCACGTTTCGGTGATTCAAGATTGGAATGGAGCATCTGAAATCAAGCTTCCCAGAGTGTCTGGTGACCCTCAGGACCATCTGGGGCTTGTGCAGAAAAGGGTGCCAGGTCTAACCCCAGCTTCTGACTCGGAAGCCTGATGAGACTTGAAAAACCTGCATTTCTAGGGAGCTCCCCACATGTACCCCTGCTTTGAGGACTGCTGCTGGAGATGCTCTGGGACATCTCAAGCCTGGGTGTTGCCTGCCCCCCCCCCCACTGTCCCACCACTTCCCTTTCTCTACCCAGGGTGCTCCATTTCTCCCCCACACTGGCTTGCACTCTGATGAGTGCTTGGCTGTCTCATCAGGGAGTAGAAAACAGTTATTCTTTTTCTCGGCCCAAAGGAGATTGGCATGCCGTCTGAAACTCCCATGTTCCCTGTCCTGTAGCAGAACACCCACGACTGGGTGGTTTGTGAAGCATGTAACAGCCAGGCAGTTTGCTGGGGGAGCTGGGGCAGGTTAGAGGGACACTGGGTTCACTCCCGGTCTCACCCTGGGTCTACTTACTCTCTGTGACTCTCTGTCACCTTCCAGGAACCTGTAGGACTCAGCTCCTCAGTTTGCTCATTAGCTGTGTAATTCCCTTGGATCTTGCTGGGACTCAATTCCAAGTCTCCATGAAAAAGAACATCAGCCTATCATCAGGGGTCAGCCCTGAGAGTTTGAACATTCAGTAGGTGTTTTTTTTTGTTTTTTGTTTGTTTTTTGTTGTTGGTGTGGCAAGGCTATTCAATTAAAGCTGCTTGCTACTGAAAAGACATCTTGTCATCACAGTTCTCAAGAGGGGTTGGCATGGCACACCTTGAAGGGATAAGGCACTTGTGGGGCAGGAACCACAGGAGAGGGAGGAGCAGTCTGCACTGGCGGGGTGGGTGGGGGATGCAGGCCTACCACTGGCTGATGGAGATAACTTCATGAGGATCTGGGGTGACAGTTGTGTTCTTAGCTATCAGGTCCCTGGCCCTGAGGGGTGATTTAGGCAAGTGGATGGGGGACACAGAATGTGAAAGCGTGACAGAGTGGGTGGGCCAGGCTGTAGGCATTGCATTGGTTGGTTTGAGGCTCGAGCGGCCTGTGGGCAATAAACGGCTCCGTTAATGCAGGGCAGACTGTGGAGAAGTGGAGAATTGTGGTTGTGGAGCTAGGTGGGTCCTGTGGATCCACTTCAAAACTGCCTTTATTTATTTTTGGATATGGCTTTTTAATTTTTTTCATTTATTTTACATATTTACATACTGACCACAGTTTCCCCTCCCTCCTTTCCTCAGGTTCCCTCCTCCCACCTCCCTTCCACCCTCCTCCCCACCCCCACCCTCCCTTCATCCTCCTCTGCCTTCATTCAGAAAGGGGAGGGCCTCCCATGGGAGTCAACAGAGCATGGCACATCAAGTTGAGGCAGGACCAAGCTCCTTCCCTGCATCAAGGCTGGGCAAGGCAACCCAGCATGGGGAATGGGTTCCCCAAAAGCCAGCTCGTGTGCCAAGGACATATCCTGGGCCCATTGCTAGGGGTCCCGCAAAGAGACCGAGCTACACAACTGTCACCCACATGCAGAGGGTCCTAGTTGGTGATCCAGAGTCTGTGAGCTCCCATGAGCTCAGGTCAGCTGTCTCTGTGGGTTCCCCTGTCATGACCTTGACACCTGCCTTCCCTCCCACCTCCATCCCCACCCCCAGCTCGCACAATCCTTCTCTGTCTTCAACAGCACTCCTGGAGCTCAGCCCAGTGCTTGGCTGTGGATCTCTGCACCTGCTTCCATCAGTTACTGGATGAATGCTCTCTGATGACAATTAGGGTAGTCACCAATCTGATTACAGGAGAAGGCCAGTTCAGGCACCCTCTCCTTTATTACTAGGAGTCTTAGCTGGAGAGTTGTGGATTCCTGGGAGTTTCCCTGGTACCAGGTTTCTCCTTATCCCTCAACCCCTCCCCCATCAAGATATTTCTTTCATTATTCTCCTCGTTCATCCTGTCCCCTACCCACTCAACCCGATCCCTCATGGTCCCATACCTCCACCACCACCCCACCACCCCCAGTTTACCCAGGAGATCTCTTCTGTTTCCCCTTCCCAGGGAAATCCATGCATCTCTCTTTGGGCCCTCCTTGTTACCTGGCCTCTCTGAGACTGTGGATTGTACTTTCTTTAGGACAACATCTAGTCTGCTCTTTGCCGAGTCCTGGGATATTCCTGACAGGGGTGGAATAAAGATTGCCTTTAAAAATTATTTTCTGTATCTGGGCGGTGGTGGCACATGCTTTTAATCCCAGTACTCAGGAGGCAGAGCTAGGCAGATCTCTGTGAGTTTGAGGCCAGCCTGGGCTACAGAGTGAGTTCCGGGAAAGGCACAAAGCTACACAGAGAAACCCTATCTTGAAAACCAAAACCCAAACCAAAACAAAACAGAAGTTATGTATTAGCTTAGGTTGCTGTGGTGGATTGAAAGAAAAAGGCCCCCAAAGGGAGGGGCACTATTGGGAAGTGTATCCTTGTTGGAGAAGGTGTGTCACTGTGGGGAGGGGCTTTGAGGTTTTCTATGCTCAGGATACTGCCCAGTGTTGCAGTCGACTTCCTGTGGCCTGCAAGATGTAGGACTCTCAGCTATTCCTCCAGCACCATGTCTGCCTGCATGCTGCCTTGCTTCCTGCCATGATGATGATGGACTAAACCTCTGAGCTGTAAACGAGCCACCCAAATTAAATGTTTTCCTTTATAAGATTATCTGTGGTCATGGTGTCTCTTCACAGTAATAGAAACCCTAAGACAGTTGTAAAAACTGATTGCATGAGAAATCCAAGGCATAGTGAGATAGGTGACATTGTTCTCGTAAAGGTAGTATAACAGTCAAGCCTCTCTAGAGAAACAGAACTGATAGAATAAATCCCTCTTATCCTGTGTATGTGTATATGTATGTATACACACACACACATAGAATTTATTAGAGTGGATTACAGACCGTGATCTGGCTCGTCCAACAATGGTTGTCTCCCAACAGAAAGTCCAAGAATCCAAGTTTTTCAGTCCATGAGTCTGGATGGGTAGCTAGAGTTTTCCTGCCTTGCCCACAGTCAGGACAAATCTCTCTCACCCGCCAGTCCCACAGACGCGCAGACCCAACCAAGTAAACACAGAGACTTATATTGCTTACAAACTGTATGGCCGTGAGAGGCTTCTTGTTAACTGTTCTTTTACCTTAAATTAACCCATTTCTATAAATCTATACCTTGCCACGTGGCTGGTGGCTTACTCTCCAGGTTCCACCAAGCCCTGTAGTCCCACAATCCACGTATAAAATAATCACTCAGACACTTATATTGCTTACAAACTGTATGGCCGTGGCAGGCTTCTTGCTAACTGTTCTTTTATCTTAAATTAACCCATTTTTATAAATCTATACCTTGCCACGTGGCTGGTGGCTTACCGGCGTCTTTACATGCTGCTTGTCCTGGCGGTGGCTGCAGTGTCTCTCCCTCTTCTTCCTGTTTCCCCAATTCTCCTCTCTCCTTGTCCCACCTGTACTTCCTGCCTGGTCACTGGCCATCAGTGTTTTATTTATATAGAGTGATATCCACAGCACTTCCCCTTTTCTTCTTTTTTTAAAAAGGAAGGTTTTAACTTTAACATAGTAAAATTGCATATAACAAAACAATTATCAAGCAAGAATTACAGTTACAATATTAAAGATGTCCTATCTATCTTATATTTGTGAGTTTAAGGTTTTATATCTAACTTATCTTTTATCATAACTGAGGAAATTACAACTATCTAGTCTTTAACCACATCAAAGACCTGAGAAGGAACATAATGGTACCTGAGAAATGGTAGATGGATGCAAGCAACTTTCGGGAATCTTGCAAGAGTAGACCAAGACAGCTGGCAGCCTGGACAGTCACCTAATGTTTCTCAGCATTGTTGGTGTATTTAAATTGGCTATAGGCCAAGAGTATCTGACAGACCATTTTCAGAAGCAGGAATTCTGAAAGACCATCTTACTCTGTCTTGGCAGAGTACAGTGGTCACTTTCCTTGTGTCCCGCTTGTCCAGAAAGGACAGCATTGCATTTGTACTGTCAGCCGTCAAGGCAAGGGCAGTTCTTTGCCCAGTAGGCCATTTTGTGCCAAGAAGACAAACTTCCAAATGGAAATATCTTAGAAGCCCAACATTCTCTCGGATCAAATTGGTGGAGCCAGGAGCAATTGTGTCTCAGGTCAACAGAATTCTAAGTTATTTAAATGCCATATTCTCTAGGTCTATGAAGTGTTTGAAGATTACCTATCTATCTGAAATATATCTATGTATACCTAGAAGACTTAACTAACATGGCTACAAATATGATTATCATAGATGACTAATTATTAATCTATTTTTTAATTATCCATTACAATTTTAAATGAGTTACATAAACATAATACCTCAAACAAGAATAGAAATATATATATATATATATATATATATATATATATATATATATATACAGTATAACAAAATTAACTTCAAGTTTGTATCAATAAACTAAAATTTATACCAATGTAAAACATTTTAAACATAAACTAAAATCTATACCAATGTAAAACATTTTAAACAAGTTGTTCTTTAAAAGTAGGTTCATTAATCTACCCTTTTATCTTATCATCTCTATATTCTATATATCTATATCATATCCCCTTTTCTTTTTTTTTTTAAAGATTTATTTATTTATTATGTATACAGTGTTCTGTCTGCATATACACTTGCAGGTCAGAAGAGGGCACCAGATCTCATTACAGATGGTTGTGAGCCACCATGTGGTTGCTGGGAATTGAACTCATGACCTCTGGAAGAACAGCCAGTGCTCTCAACCTCTGAGCCATCTCTCCAGCCCCTCCCCTTTTCATTTTTAGAAAGAGGTCGCATTTATAATCAACCTGTTTTAAATAAAAATATTGGTTTTTCTCTGTCCCACACCAGAGGGCTCTTTTGATTTGGGACAGAAGAATCTCAACCATTTTTTTTTTTTAAATATGTCTGGGTTTAGAGGGGGAGTGAGCCAATTCCACCTCTAAAGCCAGCTTGGTATATTTGGGAATTTGGGCATAGCATCTCTTACTACTTCCTGCTGGAGGGGGGGCACTGTATCTTATGGGGACGCAAAGAAAATTTTAGGCCTATGGGGTAGTCCGTGAGGCTGTATTGTATGAACCAGTTGCCTTGAAACCGCTCTGGATATTAGATCATCTGGGCCATGGTGTCATCGGAGATCTTTCAGGGGGTCTTGGCTGGTCAAACCTGATGTGTCTTAATCTGGAACAAATCCATAGCCTCTGGCTTTCTGTGGAAACAAAAGCAGAACCTCTTTTCCAAAGCAACATATCCTTACATCCAAATTTTGAAGTCAAGGTACCTTTAAAATATACATTTTAGTTTAATTTAACATCTTTTTCAAGCAAATGTTTTTTTTTTTTGTATTTAAAAATCCCAAAGACAACATAATCCAGATTCTCTGTGTAATATTCATCTTTACGTGGCTTTTTATATTAATTTTTTTTGTCTCTTTGAAGCCTACGTATATTTTACACACATTGTAAACGATTTTATCTGAATCAGTCTTTTTGTGAGCCTATTGCTTTAAATTGTAGCCTTCTAAGCCTGAAACAGCGCTGTGGCTGCTGGCTCTGCCCCTTCAGCTTTTCAGCATGGCGGTGGTACGTTTTCTCCAGCTCTGGGAGTCATCAAGTCTCAGAAATAGTAGGTCTACGCTTTTATCAAAGCAGCGTGTAGCCCAGAAACCTCTTTTTTTAAATACTAGTAAAGACTAAATCTACCACACAGCGTAATGTGCCGCTGGCAGACGCCTCATTCCCGCCATACTGCCGGTCAAACGCACATGCCAGGAACCCGCCAGTGTTCAAACCTGCGCTTTGCGGCGTCTAGCTGCCCGTATGAGCCAAGAAGCAGGAACCTGTTTTTGGCTCTGTTTAGAATTGGTTATTAAATATTGTTAGGTTTAAGGTGGAAACTCGAGCCGTTGGGCGCCATTTGTTGCTGGAGGGCTTCTCTCCAGGCTCTACCAAGCCCCGCAGTCCCACAATCCACATATAAAATAATCACTCAGATGCTTATATTACTTACAAACTGTATGGCTGTGGCAGGCTTCTTGCTAACTGTTCTTTTATCTTAAATTAACCCATTTTTATAAATCTATACCTTGCCACGTGGCTGGTGGCTTACCGGCGTCTTTACATGCTGCTTGTCCTGGCGGTGGCTGCAGTGTCTCTCCCTCTTCTTCCTGTTTCCCCAATTCTCCTCTCTCCTTGTCCCGCCTATACTTCCTGCCTGGTCACTGGCCATCAGTGTTTTATTTATATAGAGTGATATCCACAGCAATCTCCCAGCCCCATCAAGAGCTATTTTCATAACGATGTATCACTATGCTTCTTTCATCTCAAAGGAGATGGGAATACTGCTAAAGTCCATGTTGGCTGCACATTGGTGTATGTATGCCCTTGTTCTCTAAGCTCAGTCTAGCTCTCTCCTCTGTCAGCTTAGGAACTGACCTCTTCTCTCTGTGTCTCTCTGTCCCTGTCTCTGTCTTTCTCTCTCTTATTGACACTGGCCGGAGCAGCACTCATCATATGCAAATGTTGTAACTTCAACGGTGTTTGGGGAATGGCATCACATGGCCACCACACTGAGTGTCTGTTATACTGAACTGTCCTTCAAGCCAAATTGTCTTGAGAAGTTCAGCTGTGCCCTCTTGTGAAAGATCATCCCTCCTGGGTTTTCAACTGTTCACATCCCCTTATAGAGGGTACGGAGGGGCACGAGACCCTCACCTGAGTATCCAGCTGCTCCCTACCACCAGGTGTATGCAGCTCTGCCCTAACTACACTGAGGAAGATTAGAGGAGTGAGTTCTATCTATAGAGTTATTGGGAAAGCCATCAATTCTGCCGGTAAAGACTTGCTGATGTGGCCTATTGGTGGGTGTGTCCACACTCCGGTAAGTAACCCTTCACTCATGCTCTGTAATGAAGCTCAATATGACCTCATTGGTTCCCCCAGAAAGAACTGTGGTGGAATTGTATCGTGGTTTGTCAGTGGAACTGTAGGAGAAGAGGTAGGTGGAGCTTACATCGCCCCCTGGGAAGACATGTTAGCAATGGTGTCATTTCCTCTGAAAGCTGGCATTGCAGGATGAGGAAGAACCTGCCATCCTCTTCCTCGCTGACTTCATTGAAACTGCCCACGTCTGCCAAGTTAGCGCACGGAGCCCATTCACACCAGTGTGTCCTGGGGAGAGGTGGGGTTTTGAAGATGACAGAGCTGAGTCAGGGCTCTGCATGAAGTGTGCATGTGTGGGGAGCCACACTAGCATGTTACAGTGCATAAAGCGGGGTTCGTGAGAGGTTGCCGTGTATACAACATGATGCGAATGAAGAAGACGACGGGAGCTCTTGGGTATTATGGGATGGCTGCATTGCAGAAGCACAGGGTGTTGACAGCCGCTGAGGAAAGCAAATGTTCTGTTGTGTGATTGAGAGACCAGTTAGAAGCACAGAGGGCTCGTGATTCCAGAAAGAAGAAGGCTTGGGTGCTAGAAGATAATATAGAAGCTAGGGGAAGGTATGATATGATGGGCGGCTGAAGGCTGGAGGGGTGGCGAATGAAACCACCGACCCAAGACTCAGTCATACTAGGCTTTGGGTAGTGACTTCGAGGTTTGTCTTAAACGAGTTCTACATATGGGGTTCTATTAAAGTCCTGAAGCATTCTTTTTTTTTCTTTTAATTATTTACTTTTATTTCATTTGCATTGGTATTTTGCCTACCTGTATGTCTGTGTGAGGGTGTCAGATCTTGGAGCTAGAGACAGTTGTTAGCCGCCATGTGGGTGCCAGGAATTGAAACTGAATCGTCTGGAAGAGCAGGCTGTGCTCTTGACCGCTGAGCCCCTGAAGCAGTTTCTGAATGTAAATTTTAAAAAACGAAGTCTGATGCTTGTTACTCTGTTTGGGCATGGGTCTTTAGTTTTTAATATAACGAGAGCTTAAAAAAAATGTGATAGGGTGTGTGGTTTCTTATCGGTTGGCAGCGCTGTCAGGTCTAGGTGGTGGTGACAGTGATTGGTGAATCAGGAATGCCAGAAGGCTGAGTGTGGCTCTGGGAAGCAGGAAGAAAGGCTGTAATTCATTCACACAGAAGAAAAAAAAAATCTACAAACACCTAACACCCTCTCCACATGGCTGGGGGATCCTAAAGTAGAGACCTCATCTAAAGGTTTTAATGTGTGTGTGTGTGTGTGTGTGTGTGTGTGTGTGTGTGTGTGTATGCGCACGCGCGCGTGTGTGTATGAACTTTATTGTGAGTCATGCCAGCTCAATTCTTCAGTAACTTTTACTTCTATTTGAAGGCAGGATGAGCCAATGAGATCTCAATTAGACTGTCCACCTTGAGAAAATACCCATGCTTTTTTATTCTAAGGGAATGGAACTTTTTCTTCTCCCCTCCAGAGCAGAGCTTAATGGAGCCCACTGCAGCGAGTGTCCTGTCCATGGTCAGTGTCTGGGGTTCCCCTCCAGGAGAGGCCCAGCAGGGAGAAAGGCAAGGCCGAGGAGCAGCTGTTTGCAGTCCTTGTGTAAGGATCACTTCTATCAAATGCTAATAATATAGATCAGATCGTTAGAGAGCTGGAGAGATGTGAAGGAAGGGATCTCAGGCACGTAAACCTCAACCAGAACTATCCCAGAAGACTCTTCTAGAATCAACCCTTTGCACAATGGCTGCCACAACCTCACACACACACACACACACACACACACACACACACACACACACACACACACACAGGCACACAGATGTTTCTGCCCAACAACTTGCTGTTTAATGTAACTGAAGCCACACATAGTATTGATCCTGTGGCCAGGCATTATTATTTCAAAACGACTTATGCAAGCCTTCTCTATTTCCCTTTAAAGCTGCCCCTTTGACTCAACTTCCTTAAACTCCCACGTTCTTTACCATGGTGCATTCTCACCCTGATGTCCATCCCCAAATAAATTCATTGTTTTTGGAGGCTCTTCCTGTGGTCGTTAGTTGGTACTTGACTCACCTAAAGGAGGCAGTGGGCTCAGATCAGGGTAGGGAACCACTCGGTGTCGCTGGAGCCCCAGGGTTGGAGGAAAGACTCAGGGATTGATGGAAGAACACACAGTCTTGGGTGCTGGGTTAGGCCTGGGTGCTCTCGGCATGGTCGGTTGGCACTGAAATGAGACCAGGTTCTAGCAGCCCTTCCATGATCGCGTCCTGGGTCCTGTGGGAAGGTGGGCTGGTGTGAGAGTGTTCAGGGGTGGCCAGTGTTAAGGTTGCACCCTCTGGGATTCCCGTTCTTCCTCAGCTTGCCTGGAAACCGGAGGTGGGAATAAGGGAAGAAGGAACAGGGAAATCAAAAATCCTTCCACAGTGAGCACTGGCTTTTCTTGGAACTGAACAGCAAAGCAACGTTTCCTGGAAGTCTCCAAAAACTTCACACGTATTTTGTTTCCACTTACTGTTCAGCCCTAACCTGGGGTATGAAAGGAATCAGGAGAAAGCAGTGAATAATTATGTAGAGTCATGTCGTTGTCAAGAGACATGTCAAGAGACATGTCAAGAGACATGTCTCTATGTTGGGCAGACTGGCCTTGAACTCTGGGACTTGAGTGATCTTGACACAATCTCTGAGTGCTGGGACTCCAGGTGCATACTGACGTAGCTGGCCGGAACCACATTCTCATGCTTCTATTTAGAACCGTAAAGCACAGATCGTGAATGCCCGAAGGAAGCGTTGCGCTTATATAGGCTGAAGAGCTGAGCCTAAAGATGTCTGTATCTGAGACTTTGGAAGCCGGAAACACGCCCTCTAGTGTGGAGAAAGGGACTTCACTTGGGTTTCCAGGTAGGGAGATGGGCCTATGTTTGGTGTTTAAGGGGTGAGTGGTAAGATGGCCAAAGGAAGAAGGGAGTAATGTGTGCAGGGCTGTAGCCCATGAGCAAGAAAGTCACAGAGGCTGGAAAAAGACCAAGGCATGGGTGCTGTCCTCGGGGTTCCAGCAGGGACCCAGTATTAACTACAATTCATTTTAGCCCATGGAGTCTCACGCAGACTGTTCACCTCCAGAATGATGTCATAACAGGGAGCAAACAAAGATCTCTTTCACCCCTGTCTTCATCTGATCTTCTCAGAACACAGGAGACTGAAGCCCATGTCTTCTCCTCCTGTCCTTAATTTATGAAGTCCTTATGGGCAAGAATAGCTTTTCATGCCTCTATGAAAAATACATAGAGTTTCTCTGTTGCTCAGTTGACCAGAATAGGGTTTAGAATTCCCAACTGTATAATGTCTCACTGTGAATTTTATCCTAGGTGGTTGATGACCATATTCTCTTCCATCACAACTGCAGGATTTGGATCTGATAAGAACAAATGAATTGTATTTCAGAATTAGGACTGTACCCTCAAACTGGGGACAAATTCATGATGTTAGGTAGCCCACATGCTGTCTTCCTGCTCACCTTCCTCCACCCTCTGGCCTGTACATCACAAAAAAGGACCTTGCCGCAGTATTTTCAGGGGGTGGCTGTTGGTTTCTGGGCCAGCATACAGGCTGGGAAAGCTCCCTTGGGTCTAAAAGATGAGGAACTGCTGCTTCAGCCTTTGTAGCAAGCATCTTGGATAACACACATCTTGAACCTCAGAGGATCTTACGATGATGCCCTGGTTCATTTCCCATCAGCTGGTGGGGGAGTTGAACTGGACATCCTGTTGCTGGTGGGGTCATAAATGGAAGACAGAGGGGTACAGGAGAAGCAGCCGTTGTTGCCTGGGTCCTGCAGCAAGCTTGGGGGTTTAGTCTCTGGGACTGCTAGGTTTGAACCTTAGTTGTTTTAATGTCATTGCTGTCCTCCTCCTCTTCTTCCTCTCCTCCTATTCCTCCTCCTCTTCTTCCTCTTCCTCCTCCTCTTCTTCCTCTTCCTCTTCTTCCTCCACCTTTTCTTCTTCCCCCTCTTCCTCCTCCTCCTTTTCTTCTTCTTCTTCCTCCTTCTCCTTTTCTTCTTCCTCCTCCTCTTCTTCCTCTTCTTCCCCCCCCTCCTACTCTTCTTATTAGGGTCTTACCATTTAACCCTAGCTAGACTGGAACTCTCTATGTAGACCAGGCTGGCCTTGAACTCACAGAGATTCACTTGCCTCTGCCTCCCAAGTTGCTGGAATTACTATCATGCATTCCCCAACTACACCTTGAACACTTGAAAGGTAAAGAAGCTTGCTAGGATGCTTCTAAATTGCTAGGAGTTTAATAGGATTTATTAGTTTGGATTACTGAACTCTCTGGTTGCCTTAAGTTTCTAGTGCTATAATAAAGACCATGACCAAGGGCAACTTGGGGAGGAAAGAGCTTATTTCAAATTATAATTTACAATCCTTTATGAAAGGAGCTCAGGGCAGGAACCTGGAGGCAGGAATTGGAGTGGAGACCATGGAGGGTTGCTACTTACTGGCTTGGTTTCCTTGGATTGCTCTGCCTGCATTCTTATACTATCCAGGACCACCTTCCCAGGGATGGCAGCCTAGTGAGATGGACCCTCCCATAGCAATCAACAATCAAGAAAACTCCCCCACAGACTTGCCTATAGGCCAATCTGATGGAGACATTTTCTCAATTAAAATCTTCTTTTCCCAGATAGGTCTAGGTTTGTGTCAAGCCAACAAAAACCAACCAACACAATGATCAAGCTTTCCATACACTGAAAATGAGGTTGGGTAAATTCCTCTTTATAGGTCACAAGGTTCATAGTTCCTCTTGACTGTAGACAAAGGCATCTGGGCGCGATCTTGCTTCTCTTCTGAGGCTATCTTAAGCTGTGTGTTGCCTTTGTTATTGGGTGAATATGATCCTAAGTCAGGCACATCAGCTGGAGTGACCAGATTGAAGGCATTGGCTATTTGCATGGCCTTTATGCTGGGAGGGTGATGGCGTTTAGGAAGACCTTCCTGTTGGGGTGAATTTCGGCCTTTGAAACTTCTTTGGCATGGCTCTAAATTTATAACTTACTCTTCAATCTTACCACGTCAGAATTAAGAAACAAAAGCAAATCATTTTCCTTCAAGAGTCCTTGGGAAAAGAATAAACATGGATATAATTTAAAACTTACCCTTTGCCCCAAAAACTCATTTTGGGGTCTTTATAGCTTCATAAGACCATTATCCAGTGTGCGTGTTGGCTTTTGTCAACTTGACACAAACCTAGATATATCAGGGAAGAGGGACTCTTGACTCTGTAAGATTGGCCTGTAGGCAAGACTGTGGGGGTATTTTCTTGATGAGTGATTGATGTGGGCGGGCCCAGACCATTGTGGGCTGTGCCACCTCTGGGCGGGAGGTACTAGATAGTATAAGAAAGCAGGCTGAGCAAGCCGTGGGGAGCAAGCTCTCCGGCCTGTTTCAGTTCCTGCTTTTAGGTTCCTGCCCTGACTTCCCTTGGTAATGGATTGTGACGACCTGAGAATGATGTGATGAAATAACCCTTTCCCCTCCAAGTTGCTTTTGGTTATGGGGTTTTATTGCAACAATAGAAACCCTAACTAAGACACCTCGTATGATACTATGTATGTGAGTAAATTAATATAGTTAAGTCAAACATGGCCCCCACAAAGGCCTGGATCTCAGTTTGCTCTTTTTCAACCAGAGATGAACTTGACTGTCACCAAGTTCCCATCTAGTTCTCACATTTTGTTTTTATTAGATACTAGTTACTCAATCTGAAATTTGAATTCCAGGAATTGCTTTCTTTGCTGTCCAAAGGCTGTAAGTTTTAACTTGGCCTTGAGACTTTAAAAAATATTTCATTTCATTTTTTTTGAAGTTACATGTATGTGTATCTGTGTGGGGTTAAGCACATTGGAATGCAGTGTCCTCCATGGCAAGAAGAGGGAGTTGGATCCCTTGGAGATGGAGTTACAGGCAGCTGTGAGCCACTTTGACACGGGTATTGGGAACTGAACTTGGGACTTCTACAAGAACTGTATGTACTCTTTACTGCTGAGCCATCCCTCCAGCCCTGGCCTTGAGACTCTTGTTGAGAGTATGGAAGTCTTAACGCTTTTCTTTAAATGCTTTTGAACCTATTTTTCACCTGTAGGGATATGATGAGCTGATATAAACAAGGTAGAAAATATCATCAGGGCCAACAGCATGGGTTGTTTTTGTTTTTTTCCATCATTGATATTGTTTGTGATTATTATTTGCAGTGCTGGGTTTTAAAGTACATTTTGTAAAGCCTTATTTTCTACCCTCCAATGGGGGGCCTCTCAATGCACCTACCTCAATGCTGTATGACATTGTCCAGCATCTATACAGCAGGGCTAAGGGGCTGTTGGGACTGCAGAGAGCTGGGAGACTAGCAGGGGTCAAGACCTGGTGCCTGTCTTCCGGAAAGGCCAGGGCCAAGGCCCCGCTCTCTCCCACTTGGCTCCCGAACTAGGACCCAGTGGTAGACCATGATGTCTTTGAGATCTTGCTAGGAGTTGGGGATAGATTTGAGGTGTGGTGCTGAGAGACAGATGTGAAGTTGGCCTGCAGCTGCAGTAGGACGCCCCCCTGCCCCTCTCACGGTATGGAGCCAGCTGCCTTGTGAATGAGAGAGAGCCGGCAATGGGATCATTCGGGTCTTTGGGGGAGTTAGTGAGATGTTTCTTTCTTTTGTATACAGTGTTCTGCCTGCATGTCTGCAGGCCAGAAGAGGGCGCCAGATCTCATTACAGATGGTTGTGAGCCACCATGTGGTTGCTGGGAATTGAACTCATGAACTCAGGACCTCTGGAAGAGCAGTCAGTGCTCTTAACCTCTGAGCCATCTCTCCAGCCCGAGATGTTTCTTTAAGAACAGAAACTACTATTAGAGCCATTCCACAAACTAGAAAAAAAAAAAAAAGAATTAGAAAATCAACCTTTTACATCACCTGTCTTTGGGGGAAAAAATCATAGAAGGTAAAAACCAAATCCCCAAAACAAAAAGACAAATTGAAGCCCCTAAAACAATTCCAGAAGCTTAACCATCTTTAGATCCCAGAGAGTTCCTTGTAGGTAGGAGTGGGGACCCTCTCTCCCACTCATTAAAAACTTCCTTTTCTCTGTAATGGGACCATGTTTGGGTTTTAACCAGCATCCGGCTGATGGGGTGAAATCCCATCCACAAAACTGTTTACAAACTGTGGATATACAACCAGAATCACTTGGAAATGTATTCTCAGCTAGAAGTACGTCATTTTAGCCAGTCACATACACACACATACAAAATAGGGAAACTCAGAGTTTCCAAGGCTACTTCCCCATCTGGCAAGCATGTACGCACAAAGTGCCACGAGCCTGAGTGCTCCCCTGTGAGGAGGGAAAAGGTGTGTCCACCGCCACCCATTCAGAGCGAGTGACACAGCCCAGTGAGGAAATCCCAGCAGACAGGAGCGTATAAATCCCTGTGGGGGCTGCGGAGACATCGCTGAAGGTGAAAGTCTGGCCTGGCAGCCTTCCCCAGCCAAGAAGCAGCAAGGTGCAAGAATGCAGAGCTCCAGGTAAGCTTGCAGAGAGGCGGGGAGAGACCAGAAAACAGAACAGCAGCTCCATTTCTTAAAATGGGACCTCAGACCACTCTCTATGCTCCTCCTGACTTTATCTGGGTGACCTTTCTCTCTAGTGAGTGTCTGGACAAGTGTGAAGATCACTTTAAGTGTTGTTTGGTTTTTTTTTTTTCTTCCCCACTTTGATTTCTCTGTTTAAAATAATAGCGGGGGTGGGGTCTAAGGAGAGTCTACAACTCCAGGCAGCAGATAAGCATCTAGAATCCTAGAGTCCTCCTGGAGAAGGTGAATGGGCTGGGCTCTCTCACCTTGGGAGGCTGCACATGTGGGGTAGAGTGCAGAGCCCTTCTTTGGAAGGCTCCTGGGACTTTTCTAGTGTGGAATGTCTGTTTGTTAGTTTTAATGGACCTGAAGCCTTTCAGAAGCTAGAGCTTCCAGGCAGTAGGATTTGCCTAGCACACGAGGGTATTAGATAAATGGTCTCCCCGCCTCTTTTGCTATTTAAAGTCCCCTCTCTTGACTTCCCACTCCCTTTTGGAGCTCCCTTCTCCCTCCACCCCCTTACCCCCCCTCCACTCTGAGCCCCAGTTTATCAGTCCCTGGCCTCAGCCTCAGATTACACAGGGTGATCTTGGCCAGAACTTCTCTCTGGGTAAATAGAGGCAGAGGATTGAGCTGCCCTCCCTGGTCCCATCCAGGGCTCTGCTTGAGGTGAGAGGTTGCCCTCTTCTCTCTGCACTCCGTATCACCTCCCATCAGCCTCACCCTCTTCTAACTCTGCCTTTCCAGGAGGCTGGCTTTCTGGGATCAGTGTCTTGTTCCTACAGGCGTAAGTGCGGAAGAATGCCTTCCCCGGAGGCTCCTCTGAACCTCGCCTGTCTCAATGCATTCTTTTCCTTCTATTAGCTTCTTAGCTTTTCCCAGGAGCTGTAGGTCTGGTAGTGCTCTGTGGATGGACCCTCCCCCATGGGCTGTAGGTTGACCTGTTGCTTCCCCCATCATCATCCTCCAAATCCAACTGTTTGACACCTAGAGCTGTGATCACATCGCCGCGCCCCCCCCCCCCATACTCCAGGAGAGCAGCCAGCCTCTGGTGTCCGCAGAGCTGAAGTACTTACAAGTGGTACTGATGCAGGTGCTTTTTCATGGAGCTTCACTGTGGCAATACCTATGCTCAGCAAGTCCTCAAACTTTGCCTCTATCAGACCTGCCTACGACACAGATTGCTTGGCCCCCACGGACATTCAGATTCAGTAGGTGTGGGGCGGGGCTCAGGGACTTGCATCACAGACTAGAACTGCTTGTATTGGAAGTCCAGTCTGAGGACTATTTTCTTAGGAGATAAGACAAGGTTCATGAGCATCAGTGAGCCTAGGAGGGAGTTATTTAGGGACAAGGACCTCGTGAGATCACTGTTTCCCCTGGGAGTCTTGTAATCACGTGGGTGATCTTTATTCGTGGGAGCCGTTGCAGGGCCTGAGCATCTGCATTCCTCACACGTGTTGCTGGCATGGCTGGACCACACACTCTGAGTAACCGAGCTTTAAAGAATTTGGAAGAGACCTTACTTGAGCGTGAGGAAGGAGTAAATGTAAAGCATTGGGTGGGTCTTGAATGTTCGAGAGGTAATACTCATAGGGATGTTTTACACATGTGTAATAGGCAGAACTGTAGAATGGGGCCCACTGATTCATGCCCTGTATAATCCCCTCTCATTGAGTGAAGCTGGGATGTATAAACAGATGGATGCTCACAGCCATGGCTTGCATCACCTTATATAGTAAGGCTGAAGGACTTTTGTGGGTGCAGTTTGGACTCTTAATCAGCTAAGCAAAAGGAAGAGCAGATTGGTGGGTCCCATGGAAGAGCCTCACTCTTTGTAAGTGGGTCTGGAGGTCAGAGAGAGCTGCATCAGCGTGAGTGGGCTGTTGACCTTGATGAGACACATAAGGCTAGAGACTGGGTGGTTACTGGTTCCCGGCCTTCAGCTGCTAGAAAGGAGGGGCTCAGTATTCCACTCGTAACCATCACGCAGACTTGGAAGAGGACCACAGGCTCAAAACAGGAACATAGCCCAGCTGACCCTCGGCTTTAATCATGAAGGACTTTGAGCAGAGAAACCATCGAAGCTGAGCTTTAGACCTACAGCAGGTGGGGCTAAGGGCGTGGCCGAGGGCGTGGCCATTGGTTTCACAGAAATAGAAAACAAAACTGCGTCCTGGTTTTTCTCTTTGCCTCCTGTATGGACTAATCCAAAGTACAATGCAGTGGTACCTACAACGCCCGATAGCTTGGCGCAGTATCAGTCAGTCTTTGCTCCTGCTGTTTCATCTTCCATCAACTGTACCAGACACTGATGACTCCTCACAGCTGCTCCAGGCCTCCCCAGGTCATTTTCAAATCAGTATTTGCAGAGAACATCTGCTGGATTATTATTGTTTAGACATTTGTCCTCTCTCTGAGTCTCTGAGTCTCCTTCTCTCTGTCTTGGTGTCTCTATCTCTTTCTATCTTTCTGTCTGTCTGTCTCTTTCTGTGTCTCTCTGCCTCCTCTCTCTCTCTCTCTCTCTCTCTCTCTCTTTCTCTCTCTCTCTCTCTCTCTCTCTCTCTCTCTCTCTCTCTCTCTCTCTGTGTGTGTGTGTGTGTGTGTGTATGTAATACCCCACAGGCTTGCTACAGGATATACGGGACATGAAACTTCCTCTTATGTCCTACGGAAGTGGTTTTCAATGTGTAGTCCCTGGACTAGAGGCTTCAGCATCATTTGGGAACTTCCTAGAAACGTAAATCCTTGTGTCTATGAGTAGAGACTCATACCTCCTAAAACATACAAAGTAGGAACAGATGTGTGGATCAGCAGCTGGATTTTAGGCATCTCTTGTCAGGGTGGCCAGCTGCGTCCTGCAGGGAGCTGTTCACAAGAGCTCATGGCCAGAGAGTAGAGGGCACTAGCTGTGAACTGGGTAGGCCTGGAAATCCAAGTGTTCTTACCAGTGATGTACCAGGCCTAACTTCAAGGATGCAGAGAAAAGGAATTATACCAAAGTAAGTAAGTGCCAGCCATTAGTGAACCTGGGTATAGCATATCTACCATGTCCCGTTGCTCAGTTATGTTAGCTGGGAGTTGCTGGGAGGGAAGTCCTGGATTGGATTCTAGACTGCAAGCTTCCTAGGGATGTTCTTACCACCAGGAACATGCTGGTGGTGTTGTGTCCCAGCCGAGAGAAGCCAGAGGGTTCAGTGTGGGAAGGGAACACAGCCCTTGAGCAGAACCAAGAGTGTTCAGGCCCATGGAAAACACAGTGGGTCTGGGATGACTTCTAGTCTAAGACTGCATTTTCTTACAGCAAGGGATTTCCCCACACAGTGTAGATGAAAAGTTCTTAGATTCCGTGTGTGCATGTGTGTGCGTGGGTGGTGTGCATACGTGGATTCCAGGGGTGGGTGGGTGGCATGCATGTGTGCTCACTGTTGACCTTAATTTTTTTTTTTCCTCATAAACATTCATCACACAGGGCTCAGGCTAGCTTCTTTCTTTAGTGCCCTCAGAGGAAAGGACATTTTAGATGTTGTCTTTGGTTACTCTTAGACTATTGGCCATTCTAGGTTGGGCACAATTTCTGGAGAATGGAAAATATTCTTTCAAAGCGTAAGAAGAAAAGTCCTACCTGTCCTGACATTGTGATGGTTCTAGAAGAAAGTATTTCTGCATTATAGAAAAACATTACACTCACAGAAATAATTGCGCTTCCATGTCCCTTTATTTGCTGTTGTGAGAAGAATCTGGTTTGCTTTCTGAGATCCCTTCCCACAGGGGAGGGAAATTCAGCCTGTTATTATGTATCTCTGTCTCAGATGCCTTGCATTCATTCCTCTTGGGCTCATCAGATTCCTTTGAGTAGCTGCTCATTATAGTTTCTCATCTGGTCCCTTCTAGCCTTCTTCAAAGATGCATTCCCAAAGAATGGTAGGGGGAAGTGTGCTTCATGTCCACCTGCTGGCCTGGGGGTACTCACTGGCTTCCTCATAGCTCTGCTTGTATCTGCTTGGTCACAAAGTCCATACTGCTGGGATCCCTGGCTGGCAAAGCCCATAGTCTAATGCCTAAGGCATGTGACAGCCAATGTCCTGGCCAATTTGTCCTCTGTACTCCTCACTGACTCTACCAGTCCTTTGCATTTGGCCACAACTCTGTTTTTCTTTCCTCTGGTTCAGAATGTCCAGGTGATAGTCAGAGTAATTAGTAACTGGTGGGGACCCACCCCAAACAATCTGAATGGATACCGCCACATCTGTTGCTTAACCATGGTGATGCCTGGGAGCATCGGGGAAGCTGGAGCACCAGAGAGTAGAGTTCAGAACCTTGGCAAAGTGGATCTGCTCTGGTTCCTTCTTGGACCGCTCTGTTGCTTCCCAACAACACCCTCATCCAGGTCCATCCCTTTCACCACGGCAGCCCCAGCCCTGCCCAGCCCTTGCTTCTTCACTGGAAGTGCAGGGGAAGGTCTGAACACTGTCCGCCGACCCGGGGAGTGAGATAAGCAGCAGGCAGTCTTGGAGCAGCTTAGCATCCCTTCTGCAGATGTATCCCATCGTTATTGCCTTTTCTCTCTGCTGTTCCCACCCTACTAAGAGCACCTAGCCAGACCCAGGTGGGGTTCCTAGACAGACCCATTTGTAGTGAGCAAGATGTCTTCTGCTTTTGGCTTCTTTAAGAAAAAAAAAAAATCAAAATTCTTTTCTCCTTGGCTTTCGGGTTTCAAACACACATTAGGCCTATCTATCTCTTTCATCTGGTACCTCCCTTTCCCATTTTCCTTGGACCCCAAAAGACCTTTCTCTTCTGTTTGTCTTTCTACTGGGAAGGAGTCTCCTCCATGTCTTATCTACATCTCTCCCTCCTTTCTGAGCAGTGTGTTGTGTTTCTACTCCTGGGGCCGTCTTGGAGAAACATCAGGAATAGCTCTGAAAGTCACACTGTCTTCACTAAAAATATGCCCTGCTCCATCTCACAGAAAAGGGCTTGAACCAGAGTTGAACTGTTCTCTGGGATCCAAGGCCATCACTGAAAACCTTAGCTACTTTATGCTCTCACACCCTCAGGTTCTTGTTGGGACCCAGTAACATGGAGGGCAATGCTGTGTCTGCTCTTCCAGGCCCCAGATGGTCATTTGCTTTGTGGTTTTGTTTTTTTTGTTTTTGTTTTTTTCTCGAGACAGGGTTTCTCTGTGTAGTTTTGTGCCTTTCCTGGAACTAACTCACTTTGGAGATAGAGATCTGCCTGCCTCTGCCTCCCCGAGTGCTGGGATTAAAGGCGTGTGCCGCCGCCGCGCCGCCGCCGCCGCCGCCGCCGCCACCACCACCACCACCCGGCCTTGTTTTTGTTTTTTCAACAACCTTTTCTTGTCCCCCTTTTTTTTTTTTTTTAATAATTTTTTTTTAAGATTTATTTATTTATTATATATACAGCATGTATGACCAGAAGAGGGCACCAGACCTTATTACAGATGAGCCACCATGTGGTTGCTGGGAATTGAACTCAGGACCTCTGGAAGAGCAGTCGGTGCTCTTAACCTCTAAGCCATTTCTCCAGCCCTCTTGTCCCCTTTGTTACCGGGCAGCCATCTGCTATTGTTTGCAGAATATATGTGTGTGTGTGTGTGTGTGTGTGTGTGTGTGTGTGTGTGTGTGTATTCTTCTATCAACCATCTCATTTTCTACCACTAATCAACTCCTCCCTCACCCTCCAGGAGCGCAGACATGTTCAGTGTGTGTTCTATAACACTAACAAACCCTTGCTTTGAGTGAACATTCACCCTTTACTCCATGATAGGCCACACACTTGAGAAAGACAATTCTTCTGTGCTGTGTATTTCATCTGAGTCCCAATAATGGTTATCAGTGAATGAGTGGGCATGTTTGTAGAGTGTAAGATTACCTCACATGGGTTGTACCTCTGAGGAGATTCTAGAGGTTGCTGACAGTTCAGTCAATATCCCTTATACAGGGCCTCCCTGGGGATGGTCAGGCTGCTTCCAAGGTGGCTGGTTTTCTGCAAGGAAACTAGGTGGAAACTGCTCAGCTCTCTCACCTAGCTGCAGAATTCACAGGCAGTGAACTCACTTCTGCTGCATTCTTTTGGCCACACGTGAGTTACTAGCCCGTCCACATTCAAGGGAGGTGAGCTGGACTCCACCTCTTGATGGCAGGCTGATGGTAGCACTACAGAAGACTTACAAGGGATGGCAGACGTGCTCATGGACATCTGGAAGGTCACATATAGAGAGAAAGAATACCGGAGGGGGGCTTCTAAGCTGCCGCTGTGAGTAAATACATGGACTCTTGTGCTGAGAGCCTATGGCTCTTTTAACTATTCCAATCTTTCGGTCCTTGTTCGTTCTGTCTGTTGTATTTTAGATGGATACGTTTTCTGGGTAACTGGTAATTTGAGTGTTTTTGTTGTCCCCTATATTTATGGTAGAGGGATTGGAAGCACACGTTTCATCTGGGGGGTGTTGGGTGTGCTAGGAGCCAGACTTCAATCCCCGATGCCAGCAGAACACCTGGTCACTAGTTACAATTGCCTAGAAGTGGTCCAACAGAGGCAGAACCCCAATGCCTGGAGACCCCCGGAGTCCTGAGCATTGGTTCTGTTCTTTGCTGCCTAAATGGCCTACTGTAGATCAGCTGACTTGGTATACTTTTTCTGATGGAGCCCCTTGACTTTCGTCTTTAGAAATGGAAGTTGTAAGCCTGACTGAGGCCTGTGCTCAGATTCAGATTAACTTTGGATCCTCGGGATTTAAAACTGGAGTGAGGCCCCATTAGCACAGCCTGTGTATTTTAGAGATGAGGAAACTCTGGCCGGGGTTGTGTAATTGACTTTGTGGTTGCCCAAGACTACATAGCTGGTGATGGCAATATGAAGACAGAGACCAGTTCCGATCTCAAATACCTGTGCTTTAGGACTCCATCACTAAGGGGTCACTCTGAAAGAAGGTACCAGAAAGCTTAGCATTCCCAACCAGCTTGATAAATCCATACGCATTTTTCTCTGTGTACTTAAGATCATATTTTTATGTTAAACATACTCTATAATTTGGATGTATGCATTTGGTCTTACTGATCCCATTAGGCCATGCTATATGCATTTCTAGCATGGTAACTGGTATTAGCTCAGTTCTTGACTCTGATGCTGGAAAGTTCCTGGCTATGGAGTGGAACCAAAGCAGGAACCAGGCAGAATGCAGAGGGTGGACTCTGTGAGCTCTCACTCATGTCTGCCAACTGCGTGTCCTTGCCATGTCCCTAGCCCCCGTCAAGCACCAGCTTTTGTAAAATGCCAGTGAGCTCTACCGTGTGTTGAGCGTGTTCTCTTTTCCACCATTGTCTTGAGTTTTTCATGTGACATGTCCGTCATCCTCAAATTTCCACCAGCTTGGGTCCCTTTTACAGATGAGGAGAATGAAGCACCCACATGTGATGTTTCTGGCCCTTGGCCATGCCTCTGGCAAGCTTTGTGTTCCCATTTTCTGTCCCCATATGCTTTTCATTGTGTTTTCTTTTTCCCTTCCTTCCTTCCTTCCTTCCTTCCTTCCTTCCTTCCTTCCTTCCTTCCTTCCTTCTTTCTTTCTTTCTTTCTTTCTTTCTTTCTTTCCTTTTTTAGACAGAGTCTCACTATGTAGTTCTGGCTGTCCTGGAACTCCCTCTGTAGACCAGGCTGTCCTGGAACTCACAGAGATCCACCTACCTAGATCTGCCTCCCTAGTCCTGGGATTAAAGGCACACACCACCACACCTGGCTTCACTGTGTATTCTAAAGAGTCTCACTGAGGTCCAGGATGACCAAGGTGAACAAGCTTTCCATGAACTACTCCAACAGTTCTAGATAGCAAAATCTGACCAATGAATGCCATTTAGACGAAGGCAAATTTGGGCTCTGAACTGACAGAAAAGTTTCAGACTATAGATTTGTCTGGAGATGGAAAATGCCTGTATTTTAAGGGGATAAGCTCGTGATCATCTACAGGTGATCTCAATGGAAGGAGTTTTCTAGGAAGTGTCACCTTCTCCCTAGGCTTCTCCAGGTCACAGTGGTAGAGGGACGCTGGTTAAGGAGTGGTCGGTGTTCATTCTGACATGATCATGCAATCAGAAACAGCACCATCATGCTGCTTGAAGGCAGAATTCCCTTTGTACTGGGGATAAAATTTCTCTTTTCTATGGAGCAGCAATAATTTGTGAACAGCTCATCAAGGGCTCTACTTCCAGCCAGCACACTTGCCAATAAAAGCTGCTGCTATCCTGTCACATATTTATCCTGACTGATACCAAGGATGCTCCCAAACCTTCACTTCTTCACGTTCTGACAGTTCCTCCTGAGGTACTTTTGATGTGAACATTTATTCTCTTACCAATTGTAGAAGGATTTAGATGATGCGCGGGAGACATGTGTGGGCTTTTAGGATTTTGTTTACCACCCTGGATGTTACTAAGTGATGGGTGCTTGAGCCAATAGCTAATCAACTTGATTAATATTCAACACTGCCACCTTGTTCTGTTCTTTTGGTGACTGTTCTGTCTGACTCAGAGGTGGGACAGTTGCCCAAAACCTCTGGGCATCAAAATCAGGATAATGACAAACAAAAGCTTAACCTCCCAGATTAATTCAGTCCTGGCACATTCAAATACTGTATAGGAGGATTTTTTTTAAAAAAAAAAAGCATTTTAATGGATTTTAAAAAAGAATTTTGTGTGTATACTCACCTACGGTTCCACTCAGACCATCTCTACATCTCTCTCCCAGGTCCAAGCCTTCTTTCTTTCTTTCTTTCTTTCTTTCTTTCTTTCTTTCTTTCTTTCTTTCTTTCTTTCTTTCTTTCTTTCTTTCTTCCTTCCTTCCTTCCTTCCTTCCTTCCTTCCTTCCTTCCTTCCTTCCTTCCTTCCTTCCTTCCTTTCTTTCTTTCTTTCTTTCTTTCTTTCTTTCTTTCCCTCTTTCTCTCTTTCCCTCTTTCTTTCTTTCAATTAGTGCATCCTGGATGCATATGGTGTAGAGCCAGCCTCTGGAGCGTGAGAAATCTACCAGGGGCTGCATCTCTAAAGAAAGCTGACCCTCCTTCTCTCAGCAGCCGTTACCTGCCAGTTGCTCATCAGCTGGTAGCGGGGCTTCATGAATCCCTCCTTCATCCACGTTGCAATGTTGACTGGCTTGACAGCTGCCAGTCTTTTGCAGGCAACCCCAGAGGCTAGTGAGTTCATGGGTGCAAAGTTCCTGTCACACCCAGAAGACGCAGTTCAGCCGCAGTCTTCCCTGACCTCGGGCTCTTACGATCTTTCCTTCTTCTCTTTCAAGAAGTTCTCTGAGCCGTTTGAGGAGTGGCTTGATATGGCTGCCCCATTTGGAAATGAACACCCCATCGTGCACTTTGGTGAGCTATCTCCATAGCAACTGCCACCCACTGTGAGAAGAATCTTCTGTGATGGGGGCCGAGAGCTGCCAGTTTGATGCCATGTCTGTGTAGCCAAATAATGACCATAGGTCCTTCCCTAGACCTAATGACTTTCCGGCCATCAGTTCTTTTTACTTATTTCTTCTCAGTCTGTTCAAATGTATTTATTCTTATATGTTCTGAAGTATTTAGAAGTTTGATGATACCTGTAATTTTTAAGTGTATTTTTCTGTATATGGAAGTTTATTGTATACATAGAGGGATAGAGAGAGAGAAAGAGGGAGAGGGGAAAGAAGAGAGAGAGAGAGAGAGAGAGAGAGAGAGAGAGAGAGAGAGAGAGAGAGAGAGAGAGAGAGAGAAACAGTGAGCCTAGGTGAGATATACTCTTAAGTGCCCCACACCAATTTTCATTTCCAGTCTGTGCCTTGTGAAAGTTAGACTGAAAGGTGATGTAATCACCTACATGCTCTTCGGCTGTTTGCAGTGTCCACACACAGAGGTCAGGGAACAAAAACAGCTGGTCAAAGGCACAAGAGCAGTCTCCCAGGCCTGGGTGAGTACCGAGGGAGGACGATGCCTGTCTGCTCAGGGACGGGCCATTTGAGCCTTCTGCTTTACTGTATTCTTTCTCTTTTTGCCTCCTCTCCACACATGCTCCTCATGTTCACATCCCCATTTTCTTAAATGGAATGGGAGGTGTGAAACATGATTATTTATCTAGAAAAAAAAAAGATAGAGATCAAATTATAACTGAGATGCTTGGAATGAGGCACCCTTGAAATTTCCTCCTGGTAACAAGGTCAACTCAGACTCCAGGAGAAAAATCAAGTTGCCTGTGATTTGTGTTTAGAGAAAGTAGGGCATGGGGTGTGTTTGGATGGGAGCCTCAGCAAATGATTTCTTCGCCTCTCGGGGCCTGCCAAGGACTTGCTCTTTCCCACACTACAACAATTTTCGTTCCAGCCTTTTATGAGGTTTTGATTATTGAAAACTGTCACTTCTATGGGCCTGTGGTTTGCTTGTCAGAAGCCACTTCCTGGGGGAAGTCACAGGGAAGCAGTTGTTTTGCTGAAGTCCAGAGAGAGAGAGAGAAGTCAAGATAACCCCTTGGCTCGGGGCGGCCCGGGGCATGGACAGGGGCTAGCAGAGCTCAAGAAGGACAGCACTGGAGGATTTCCTTTCCTTCTGGAAACAGTTATCTTCTTGCTTGACCAGATGGACAACCTGGAGAGAACAGTCAACTCCAAATTCTGTTTGGTTTCCTGTCCAAGGAAGGTACTGGGGTAGAATTCTTGTATTAGTTACTTTTCTTGCTATTGGAACAAAACCAAACCAAACCTAAGAACAATTTAAAGCCAATTATTTTTGACTTCCAGTTCTAGGGGATCTAGTCTATCACGATAGAGAAGACTTGGCAGCTAGGATGCTAAGAGGCAAGCTGGTCACATTGCATCTGCAGTCAGGAAGCAAAGCGTGCATAGGAAGTGAGGCCAGGCCGTAAAAACCTCAAGATCTGCCCCTGTGACCTGCTTCCTCCAGCAAGCACCCACCTCCTGGAGATTCCACAGCCTTCCAACACAGTGTCGCTAGCTGAAGACTCAGTGTTCAGACACACAAACCTGGGACATTTCCCACCTAAACCACACTTCCCTGACTTCACAGCTTCATGGTTCTACGATACATCAGCTACAGACCACGCACGAGTCAATACGACCCGACTTTTGGGTCTCAGAGCAATTTTATTCATGTTATAGACCTCTCTAAAAACCCAAGGAAAGCCTGACTCAGAACAGTGTGAGCCCTGGGGTGGGGACTGCTTTCATCCCAGCAGAGGCAACTCCTGGGATGAAAAAAGTCCCTTTGCAGAATGCTACCATCAGAAAACGTCTGATCTGGAACAAGTTGGTGTCAGAAGGAGGACTGTGGAAACAGCATCCCTCAGGCTACCTTTCAGGGCTCCTTTCCCTGGGTATTTTTTTTTGGTTTTTCGAGACAGGGTTTCTCTGTGTAGCTTTGCGCCTTTTCCTGGATCTTGCTTTGGAGACCAGGCTGGCCTCGAACTCACAGAGATCCGCCTGGCTCTGCCTCCCGAGTGCTGGGATTAAAGGCATGCGCCACCACCGCCCGGCTCCCTGGGTATTTTTAAAAAATAATTTAATAAACTCCAGACAGGTTATTTATCAGGTTTGCCTACACATTATAGAAAGCTTAAGCACATAAAAGAAGGTGGTCTAGGAGTCAACCCTCTTCTCATTGATCCAGTACTTTCCATGAATCCTTTCAACTTGTGGTCCAAGATGGTGGATATATATATATACTGTAGCTACCAGTGGGTGTGAACGCTGAGGACAAAGGGAAGAATGATTAGTGGAGGCTTTGTTAGGGATGTTCTTTTTTTCTAACTGATAATGGTACATGTTTATGGGATACATGGTGTGGCATATATATATATATATATATATATACATATATATATATACACATAGATATTTGTATATATATATAATATAATGAACAATTCTATGCAATTAGCATATTGATCACATAGTATAGCTCTCATCTGAAAACCTCCTGGTTACTTTGGAACGCACAATAAATCTTCATTGACCATAGTCATCTGATTGCGTAATTAGAGTAGTAGCATTTAGTCTTCCTGTCTGCTTCTAACTTAGTACCTGTTGACCAACTATTTCACATCTTTTCTGTCCCTATCCCCATCTCTAGAGACCACTATTCTACCTATAACTTCTATATGATCAACACTTTCAGATTCCACATACAAGGGAGATTTTATCGTAAGTGTCTATGTCGGACTTCTTTTGCTTGACATGATATCCCTTCTACCTATGTTGATGCAAATAGAAGAATGTATACTTAAAAAAAATAACCAAACAGTATTCCATTATATAAATATATGCCAGGCATTCTTTCTTTGTTCGGACATTGAGTTGACTCCAAATCTTGCTTATTGTGAATAAACACGAGTGTCTCTTTGACATATTGATTTCATTTCCTTTGAATAGATGCCTAATAGTGGGGCTGTAAGATTCATAAATATTATTTTAAGGGACCTCCCCAGGAAGACTACACATTTCAATTACATTGGCCCACATTTTCAGGCTACACCCCAGGTAGGATTTCAGTCATAAATATTCCCTGGTCCTTTCCATGGCTGGACACTGTGAGGCCAAGAGGCTTGTAAACACAACACAGCTTCTGACCTGAAAGTTGTTGCCACCACCCATGGAGAACCAGGCAAAGAGCAAGCGCAACAGAGGACATGGATGTTCCCATAATTACCCCTGCTGGTGTGTAACTCTTTCCTGGAGTCCGTGACCTGCTGAGGCCAGTGGAATGTGGGCCAGTGAGAAGGGGCCGGTTCCAAGCACAGCATTGCTGGCTTCTGCCTGCATTGCTCGGCCATTCCTGAGAATGGGTGTTTACTGCTTCAAAGATGCCGAGAGCAACATGGAGCCGATTGGGACTCCGCCTGTGTCTTGGCATCATTGTCAGCCCTGCCTGGGCTTGGCTAGTCAGCATCTCTATGACATAAAGACTTGTGAGTCAGAGCAAATGATCACTTTCTGTCACCAGCATTGGGGATAATCTGCTAAGCTGCCTTGCTATGGCAATGGTTAGCTGGTAGAACCAACAGTTGTGTGGTATAGTGTGAGAAGGGCCATAGGGAGATTAGATGAGCAAATGGTGGACCGTTCTTAGGGGAGGAATGCTTCATGAACTTGTATATGATATTCACTTTTTGTATACTCATTCATTCAAGATACTCTTGCCCTCTCCCCCAATACTTCAGACCCAGTGTGTAGAATCTCTAAGTGCAGGTCAGAATTGTGTAAAAGAAAAGTTATTCTTTAGGGAATTCATTTGTTCCTCGGTGTTTATGGGTCATTGACTTAAGGATCTTCTAGACACTGAAGACTGAGGATTCTCAAGACCCCTATAAAAGATGGTACAATACCTGTTTATGAGTTATATAATCCTCCTGTATACTTTGAATCATATCTATGTCACTTATGACGTCAAACACAAAGCACATGTTAGATGTGTAGTTGCTATAATGTCTGGCTTAGGGAATAACAAGAACGATGTCTGTGCATGTATAGCAGAGATGCTGAGAAAGAATAAGAAAGGCCAAGTTTCCCAACCATGTTTTCTTACTTTAAAAAGTGGTCTTAGCAAATAGGCATTTCAGATACAATACCATTCTGTGAAAGAGAGGGAAGGTGGGAAGAAAAGCCCTGAGTACAGGCCTTTATGAAATGCCATTAGGACTCTATTCTGTCATGGGTCTGTATGGGTACAAGTCTCCAAGCCCCCTAGGTCTACAACTCCCTAACTCAGACAAGCGGACTCACCCCCCAATCTGGTACCTCACCACAGTCTGTTCCCTCTTCCTCCTCCTCCCATACGGAAGGCTGTATTTGGGAATGCAGCAGAGATGTGTAATTTTTTTTCAAACCCCCTTTTCTGTTGGAATTTAGAAAAAGCAAAACTGTCTAGAAAGGAATTCCAGTCGCACATCTTTAAGCATATCTCTGAGAGGGCACATGGATCTAGCTGCTTGCTGACTGCAGGTTGGAGTCATCTGGGGTGGGTGGGTGGGGGGAGAATGATTACTGATTTGGGGAACTCCCTTCAGCTGCAAATTCTCAGGGTGTTAGGTACTTTTTGAAAGCTTCCAGGTGATTCTAGGACACAGCAATGCTGAGAAACATGAATCCGAGTGGGGACTTCCTGAGAAGACACCTGTGAATCAGAATCTGGGGCACAATAGTCTCCTCACTTAACATGTGCTAAGCAAGTCAGTTAATGCATGGCAAGTCCTGCTTAGATGCCTCTGAAGACACAAAGGGCTAAGGGGTAAAGGGCTGTCACCTCTACTCACTGTGTCCATGTACTTTAGCAGGACCGTCTTAGTAAAAATGCTTGGCCCTGCTTCCAAGTACAATATGCAGTCACACTGACATATCAAAGTAAGAGTGATGTACTGAATTTTCCCATTCCAGCTTTCAAGTTTTGAGGTGTTTCTTCCTCTTTGACCACCTACCCCCTTTACCCCATCTCTAATGAGACTGAGGTCAGGAAACCAGCTAATACTCTACCCCAGGCAAGATAATCAGTCTCCATCTTTGGAAATGACAAATCGAGACAGAGGAATGCTCAAGGTACAGGGCTCCCTTTCAGCAATGGATATGACCCAGTGTTAAGACAAGCTTGGTAACTTCTCAGAGAGTTTGACTTTTGTCTTGCCTTGGAGGTGTGTTACTACCGCACTATGGACCAGCAACCAACACGTGGCCACATAATTAGTGTTCAGCGACCCAGAGCAGATGTAGTTCCCTATGTGGGTCCCCTCTGAGACCTGGAGAACTCCACCTTGGAGCTAGGCAGAGAATAGAACATCACGTGACCCGTGTTTCTGAAAGACTGAAGGGCTTTAGGGTCAAGCCTGTTCCACTACGATCAGGTTAGGTTTTCTTGAACCTGTATCCGGGCACTCCTGAAAACAAGCCAACACTGTCCGAAGCTCAGTGGAAAGAGGGGCTTCAGCAGCTGCCCATCTTATGACACAGGCTGCCCCAGGTTCTTACAGGAAGCTACACAGCTTGAGGCAGACGCTGACCCTTTGTCAGCTCTGGTAGAGGCCTTTACGGCTTCTAACCACAGAGTCGGTGGAAGGTGTGAGAGGACTAGGAGATCAGAGAAACCTGTGAAGCTCTGGCTTCCCTGGCTTGACTGCTACCTCAGGGCAACCCCACACGGTCCCTGGAGATCTACAGCCAGCTCCAATAGGAACAGGGACACCAGGTCAGAACCAGGGTGCTACTGTTAAAGGAAGGGAGTCTGCTCTCTCTGGTCGCCCCAGAGAGGGCAAGCTGAGTGGCATCCCACACTGAGCCCAAGCTCAGGTCTGGTCCCCTAAGGGGGAATGTCACCACCTGGACTGAAGAGGCTCTACCACCTTCCCCACAGAGTCACTATCACGCCAGCAGAGCCTTGACTTGCGTAACCCTTGACGGGCAAACAGGGAAGCAGTTTTAGTGTATATAGAGTTTCCTGTTCTATCCTAACCCAACTTCTTGGCCCTCATTCCAATATCAGCTGCCTGATGATGGGTGTAAGTGGGCAGCCTAAGGTAAGGAGTTTTACTTTCCTTCTGGTGGACACCTGCTTCGATTTCTCTTTAGAGAGAATGGATAGTAGGTTTCTGTAGAGCCGGAAAAGTCTTTGTCAGCCAGCTTGCTTTGATGATCCCAGTTCTAAATTCATAGACACTCCTAATAGACAGTCTATGAAAATACATCTTGGCTCTGGGATTGCCAGTGGGATTTCCTGGACATGGACTCCGTAGACCCCACCCTTGTCCATGAAGATAAAGGGGAGCACCATCTCGGGTCCCTGGGACCCAATATTTATCCAAAATTGGAATCTCTTCAGAGCCACAATCGTGCGCGCCTTCTCACAGTGTGATGAGGACCCACAGGAAGCTACCGCGCTTCCTCAGGGTTGGAGACAGCTGCCATCTTTTTTGGCAATGCTTTGACCAAACCGCTAGGAAAATTATTCTAAGAAAGGGGAGCAGGCTGCAAACAGAGATAAGAGTGGTTGTTAGGATCCAGGGGACAGTACTGTGTTCCCCAGGCATGGCAAACTATAGGTTTCTAACCAACCCCTCAGGAGAGGCATCAGGACCACAAGTCACCAGAACAGTCAAGGAGAGATTTCTATGCCTCTGGTCTTTGAGTGGCCAGAAACAGATAATGTCAGCTGGGAGCCTTTAAAAATCTCAGTAGATAATAATCTTGAGGGTGGAGGGTGGGATGAGAGAGACTGAAGAAAGTGCTGATTTCTCAATCTTGCTTTCTGTCTTTAACAAGAACCAGGCTCTGCTATTTAAGGATCACACTATTTAAGCCCTCTCCCTCACCGAGGGACTTCAGTTCTGAGCAGTCCCGGGTGTCCAAGGCAAGTGTCTCTGTTGGTACAGGCTTCCCCCCTGCCCCTTCAGAGTGATCCAGGGACTCTAGCCTGTGTTCTGCTCTCGTATGCCTACCCGAGCATAACCCCTACCACGGCCTCACTCAGACGGAGTTGCTTGCTTGCTTTCTACCTTGAACGGAGCAGAAGAACGCACACTGAGGAGGCATAGTAGCTTCTTCCTGTGAGTTGTGGTCCTGCCACTGGCAGGGTGAACAGGTAACAGGAAGGGCTGAGTGGAGGGGTAATAATGAGAGGCATTCCTGTTACTGGTTTTCCATCTATGACCTGTTAAATCTGCCCACATGGAACCAGGAAAAGCTCCATGACAAGGAAAACATTTGGCTTCTAGTGATTTGTTGAATTGTTCACAATTTCAGCAAGCGAGTTGGGGTACAGTAGGGTGGCGACTAAAATGAAGGGAGTCCTCATCTACATAGAGCCTTTGTGTTTGTGTGTTCAATGGGGAATTGTTGCAGAAGACCACGGAGCCAGAGAGGAGGAGGTGGAGGGTGGACTGGGGTCAGAAAGGGGTGCAAGGTTCATGCTGGGGGTGAGGAGGGACCTCACGCAGAGTGGTGTGTGGGTACACACCCGGAGGAGGAAAGGGTGCAAACAGTGACCCAGGGCTGGAGCTGCTGCCGTGCATTTCTGGAGAGACAGGCCCTTGGGACCTGAAATTTCCATTCCAGGTAGGTCTGTGGGAGGTGCCTGGGGTTTTAATGTTAGGCATGTTCAGAAATCCAGCCACAGGGAGACAGATACAAATGGTCTGAATTTTCTTATTTGAAAATCTCTAGACCAAATGTTCCCATTGTCAGGTGCAGTTTCAAGACCCTGTTCTGTCCCCCGCTTCCCACCCCCTGCCCCAGGGCCATCTTCTCATGGAAACTCACACTCCTACCAATGCCTCTTTCTCCTCTTGTAGGCTCCGAAAGCCCCGTACCCCCGGGAAGTTGGTGCAGACAATGTTCATCTTGTGTGTGTTGGTGGCTGGGGTCTCTGCTCTCACCACTTCATCAGTGGTGCACACAGAAGGGGTTTCTGGATCCCCCATTACATCAGAGAAGCACACAGGTAAGATAAAACCACTTCAGCTGGAAAAGGTCTGGGGAACACAGTTCTCCAATGGGGTTCTGCTCCAATGGGATTCTCCAATGGGGTTTTGTTCAGACAGCAAACTATAAATATTTAGAACATGGCTGATCGATCTGCCCTTATTCAAAGATACATTTGTTATGGAGTTTGAGACCCCTAGAAAAAGACCACAAATTTAATCCAGTTTGGAATTAGTTAAGTCTATTGAAGCTGTTAGCAGGACAGGAATCTCTGAGCCAAGCTTGAGCCTGCTGCTCCAAGGAGGGTAAGGGAAGAGTTTTAAAAGGTGAAAACTACAAGAAGACCTTAAGTATCTGCACAGGCAAGCAGAAAGTGTTCTGTTCCACCAAGGTTAGGTAATCAAGGTGACCGCAAAATAGTCCTTGAATGTCTGCATAAGAAGGTTGCAGAAGCAAAAACAAACAAACAAACAAAAAACCAAAACAACAACAACAACAAAAAACAAAAAAGGCAGTCAGTCATATCATAAAAGTCATGGTCATGGGTGTATATTTCTGGGTGGGATTCATGGAGTTAGGGTTACTAAGAATTTATCTTCCAGGGACTGGGGTCAGAGACAAATGGCTAGTGGGTACCAAAGGTGGAGGCTTAGCGTAAAATAGTTTCTTTTGATCACAACCAATCTGTTTTATCTGTATTAATATAGTTCAACTTTTAATATCAACAAATGAAAAAATATGACCATGTATTTAAATATTTAAAAGAAGATTTAAAATTTTGTTTTTATTTGTATGTGTGTGTGTGTGTGTGTGTGTGTGTGTGTGTGTGCACCCATGTGTGCAGGTGCCCTAGAAGGCCAGAAGAGAGTGTCAGATCTCCTGTAACTAGAGTTACAGATGGTTGTGAGCCTTCTGATGTAGATGCTGAAGAATGGCACTCTAGTCCCCCGTTTTAAAAAAAATCATATTGTAAATCCAATTTAGCTGCCTCCTCAGGATGAAAATTGAAATTGATGGTCCCCAGGTTATCATTTGGGGAGGCTAAAGCATAGAAACAGGTGGTACTGCTCATGAGACCCTGGGTGCAGGTCATTTTGTTGGGAACACACAGAATCTTACTTAGATCAGATTGCGTATCCTTCCGTGGGGACCTCCCTCAGTTTGGGGACTCGAGGTTTGGTGATGGGAGCAGGTTTGGGACCTAAAGCCTACTATCTCTGACCATCAGTGCCTGGAGACAACTGCCGATTTCGTGGCAGGGATTTCAAATCGGAATTCAGGCTGGAAGGCGAGCCTGTGGCTCTGAGGTGCCCCCTGATATGGCCTCATTCAGATGCCTCTGCCAGCTCCCACACCCTTCTGACCTGGCGTAAAATGAACTCCTCTCAGCTGGTCCCAGGAGATGAGCCAAGGTTGTGGATTAAGGATGCCACCCTCTGGGTTGTGCCAGCAGTGCAGCAGGATTCTGGTACCTACATTTGCACATTCAGGTAAGACACTCTGGGACTGCGGCAGTGTGGCTCCGGACATTGGAGTCCAAGGTTTTCAGCAGCATACAGATGGCAGTTCACACGATGTTCTCCTTGATGTCCCTGCAGAATTCCTGTGCTGGTTAGGATTTATTTGTTTATTTTGTCAACTTGACATAAGCTAGCTTCATAGAGAAAGGAAACTCCATTGAGGAATTGTCTCCATCAGACTGACTTATAGGCAGTTAACGTGGGACACCTTTTGATTAATGATTTATAAAGAAGGGCCCGGCCCACTGTCTTAGTCAATGTTCTATTGCTATGAAGAGACAACATGACCATGGCAACTTTTATAAAAGAAAGCATTTAATTGGGGCTTACTTATAGCTTCAGAGGTTCTAGTCCATTATCACCACGGTGGAAAGCATCATGGCATATAGGCAGATGTGGTGCTGGAGAAGTAGCTGAGAGTTTTACATCTGGATCCACAGGCAGCAGGAAGAGACCCTGGGACTGGCTTAGGCTTTTGAAACCCCAAAGTCCACCCTCCAGTGACATGCTTCCTCCAACGAGGCTGTACCTACTCCAGTGAGGTCATGTCTCTTAATCTCTCTCAAAATAACACCACTCCCTAACAACCAAGTATTCAAATACATGAGCCTCTGGGGGCCATTCTTTTTCAAACCACCACCCTCACTGTGGACAATGCCTTTCCTGGTTTGAAGGTTCTGGATTGTGTAAGAAAGTAGTCTGAGAAAGCCATGCAGTGTTCCTCCATGGCCTCTGCTTCAGTTCCTGCCTTGACTTCCCTTCATGATGGACTGTATAAGCTGTGAGCTGAAATAGACCCTTTCCTCTCCAACTTGCTTTTTAGTCATGATGTTTATCAGTGATAGAGAGCAAGCCAGGACATTATGATAGTTCCCTCCCTCCCTTCCTCCCCCCCTCCCCCTCCCTCCCCCCTGTGGTGTATTTGATCTCTGCTCAGATGTCACCTCTCTGGAGAGAACTCCCCAGTCATGTTAGCTGACACAACATTTGGTCCTCTCTCCTTACCCTCACGTTATTATTATTATTATTATGAAGTTTTTTCCACCAGACACATCTGTTCTGTGCACAGGTACATGATATTTATCTACCATCAGAACATGAGCCCCAGAAAGATGGAGACCTACTTTGTGCTCTTCACTGGTGACTCCACCTGATAGAGAAACGGGACATAGATGGGACGTCCCAAGGAGGATTTTAAAACAGGATGGAGTCTTAGAAGTAGATGAGTCCAATTGATTATTATGTAGATGAGGAAAATCAGTATGCATAGGAAGTTCTTCTGGGGCAGGAGGAGGGGATACACCATGAATCTGGACCAATATCCCCTATTGTATGTCCCTATTGCTTTTGGAAAAAGTTGTTGTAACATACGTGTAACATAAACCCTACCATGTCACCTATCTTTAAGTGTACAGCTCAAGCAAGTTAAGTACTTCCATATTGTTGCACCACCATCAACATCGTCCACCTCCAGAACTTCCTCTTCTTCCCAGATGGGAGCTTGTCCTCATTAAACTGCAGCTGTCTATCCACTCCTCACCCCCAGCCCCTGATAGCCACGATTCTACACCCCCCCCCATCTCTATAGATCTGCATCTCTAGATGCTCCATGCAAGCATTACAGCCCATGTCTGAATTCCCTCCCTTTTCAAGGCTGATCGTTGCTGTTTTATGGTGCAAGCATCTTACTGTCTGTCCATTTGTCCTGCCGTGAACACTCAGGCGTGTTCTGCTTTGTGCCTATCTTCAGTAACGCCATCATGAAGCTTTTGTTCATGTTTCTGGATCACCTGGCAATTTATATCTGTTCTTAATTTTTTTTTTTTTTCAGGAACTACCAATCTGTTTCCCACAGCAGCACATTGACTTCCATCCCCACAGGGGTCCTGATGATAGCTCCATTCTTGCCAATGCTGGTCGCTTTTTATTTTTCACAGTGCTGTTCTAATGCGTGTGAAAGGGTGACTCGTGTCCTTGATTGTCATTTCCTGGGGTTTCAGCTCTCCATGTCTTTCTTGGCCACTTGTGTATATTTCTTGGAGAAAATGGCGACTCAAGCTACTCAAGGCTTGCCAGTTTTCAGAGTGGCGCTGTTTATTCCTTGTTATTGAGTTGGAGGAGTCTGAGATGTTTACTCCTTATTGGCTGTATGACTTGGGGGTGCTTTATCTCACTCTCTGACTTGCTTATTCACTTCATCAGTAGTGTCCTTTGCATAAATGCATTTATATTTTGGTGAGTTCTAAATTATGTACTTTCCCCCCATTGTTTGTGTTCTCTGGGGTTAGGGAATCACAGATGAATTGGAAGTGATAAAGCTTTCCCCTGCATTTTCTTCCTATATGATATGTTCTTCTTACATGTTTAATTCCTATGTTTCAGGTGCCTGGTACATTTTTGAGCTAATTTTTGCATACAATGTGAGCTAAGGGTCTGGCCCTTGTTTTGCATGGGGTTTTGCTGCTTTCTCGACACCGTTTGTTAAAAAGATGGCTCTTCCTGCAGTGGTTGGTGTTGAAGTGTCCTGCTGCTTCCTGAAGGGTGAAGTTGTTGGCCACATGTTGACAATCTTTATCTTTCCTGGTGCAGTTCTTCTGAAAGGATTAGGACACACCCTTGACCTGACTGGAGAATAGCCTTCTCTCTCCAGATGGCTACTTCTGTTCCCCAGCCTCTGCTTGTTCCACCCACCTGCTGGCTTTAGAGCCCTTCTAGATTTCATTAGCTCATTTATGGAGAGATCCACCAGGATATTGACACTTAGAAGGAGATCCAGACAAGCTGATGTTCTTAGCAGGAATGGAGGAAGCTCAGACAACACCAGACCCAGTCTGAGGTGGGGTGTGTAAGAAACATGCATGTGTTCGTGGCATTGAACATTCTTTCAGATCAAATCCAGCTTGGCACTATGGTCTATGCGCCTCATTTCCCCTATAAATAACTTAGAGACCGGTTTAGACTTGTCGACTCTTGCTGAGGAAAGCAGGCCAGGGATCTCTTACTCCTTGTATTGGGGAAATGGGAACATCTAATTTTGCAGCTTCTTTTCTGCTAGGTTTTCATTTGACTCTCTCTGAGGAATACTCCCAGGAAAACCAGGAAGTGTAGTAGAAAAAAAAAATAAAAACAACTGAATCTGGAATCAGAAAGACATAAATGGGAATTTTAGCTGCCCCCCACCCCCGACCCTATATCCTGATACTCAAGTCTCAGTTTTCTTCCCCCTTGAGAGGTTTGGTGGGAGGGTTAAGTACGCTAACCGCAGCATGGGAAGGATCTGGTGTATGGAGACTCCTGGTCTTTGACCAATAGGAGCATGGAGCCCCTGCAGGGCTACTGCCTAGAGGTACAAGTGTTAGGGAGGGGTGAACAGAAGCATGTTGGCCTTGCAGTTAATTTTTATGCTAGATTAAGAGATATAGCTAATGCACTTATTTTTTGCAGGGTAAAGGGGAGCACTGAGATTGAGGTGGGGTGGTGAAGACCCCGGTGTTTAAGTGCTCCTTGCCTGGGGGAATGCTTGCTCTCTCTTCCAACTGTGTAATAATACTGGGCTTCCACCAGAGTGGAAATCTCCAGCCACTGCTAGGACAAACTTCAGCATTTACAGTTCCAGGACACGAGACTGCCCGGCTCTTCTGTTTGTGCTCTTGCTATTGGGAACTTACATGACCTTTCTCTCTCGCTCAGAGTAGTCAAAACAATGTTGCCAGGACAAACAGTCCTCAGTCTTAATGTTTTGCCCAAGGGGGAAATAATGGAATGGAAAAAATAGAAAAAAAAATCTGGAATAAATACCAGATCAATAATATGACCAAGCTCGGGACTCTCAATATGTCTGGCAAGCTTGGGTTCTGGAGACTTCTCGTAGTTCATGGGATTTCCAAGAGCATTTAATTTTTTGCCTTTTAATAGCTATAGAGACTTAGAAGGTTACTTAAATTTGAACTTAATTTACTTTAGTTGAAAACACTATAATAATTACTATTACCATATATATGTACATACATATATATATATGGTTAATTTAAGGTTACTTAAATGTGTACTTAATTTATTTTAGTTGAAAGCACTGTAATTATCATGACTCCCATGAATCTTACTCAATTGATGATCACTTTGCTAAAACTAGCTACTGTGAGCACTCTCCAGACTTCTCATTTGCCTCTTTTCAACTTGTAATGTGACGATTTATTAGACAACTTCATACTCATATTTACTGAATTGTGGTTGTTTTCATTTCCCATTACTGTCCTTCATCCCCCTCTTTTTTGCCATTGAAATCCCTTTTCTTCCCCCAAATCCTCTTCCAACTTTGGTGACTTTTTGTGTGCATGACCCATTATGTTTAATCATGGTTGCTTGCATAAAAGCATGAGTGGGTCGTTACTTACTAGTAGAACACGGGTAATTTATCAGTGGCCATACCATTGAAGAAAAGGACAACCGCTTCCTCTGGGACCCAGTCATTGCCCATGGTTCTTCTTCAGTGAGGAGCGGGCCTCAGGGGCTCCTCCCCAGTGCACTGTGCAATTGTAACCACCCGATCTTAGAAGACCACAGCTGCTATGAGTACATGAATACAGTGGCTGTGTCATGTGCGGAAGATGCTGTTTCGTGGCATTAGGGTCTTAACATTCTTTCCATCTCTTCTTCTGCAGCATTCTCTGAGTCTGGGAGTGGGTGCTATGAATGTCCCGTTTAGGGCCAAGCACTCCATAGTCATCTCTTCTTTACGCTTGTACGAGCATTCTGTGTTGCCACCCGCTGCAAAAGGAGGCTTCTCTGATGAAGGCTGAGAGCAGCATTCATCGTTGGGTATAAACATAAATATTTAGAAGGCAGTTTGACATCATGCCCATTTACAAAACAAGAGTAGCAAGTTTCCCCTTAGGGCCTATGACTACTCTAGCCTTGGAGGATAGGCTTATGGAACCAAGCATGCATTTCCTCCTGTGGTGGAAGCCTCCGATCTAACCAGAGAGCAGCTGGTTACCTCCATAAGAGCCATGCCATTCTTAGATCAGTGGGCATATCTTGCCAGACAGGAAGCTGCAGCTTATGGGGTCCACAGCCAGTTAGACTGGTGGTGACTTTTCTCCTCCCACAGTTTGCAAAGTACTCTCTGTGAAGGCTAGCCAGTGGGGAGGCTAGAACTTCCAGCATAGATCCAGCTTGATTTCTCAGTGTCCTTCAAATCCCAAGTGTGATTACTCATTTTTCTTTTAAAAAGTGAGAGCTAACATTCTGTATTTTCTTTGTGCATAAATTACCCATCTAATTTAATTTTTCTTGGTTTTATGTTTGTAATTCCTTTTTAAAGCTTTCATTCAGTTAAGTGATGATCAGATCTCTCATGTATATCTGTCGTACGTTATTGCTTCTTTGGATGTATATTATTAGACTTTTTTGTGAAAGTAACTTTTATACTATATTTGCAATTGATTCTCGTGGTCTCAGTTGATGTGTTACTCATCTTAGGTAGCTGTTCATCTTAGGGTCTTAGCTGATACAATTTTATTTTTTCTGTTTTAGTTTGTTTCATTTTTTTTTTTTTTGGATGGTGCAAATTCAATGCAGAGCCTCGTCCACACTAAGTGCACGCATGCTCTGCACGCATGCTCTATACGCATGCTCTACCAGTGCTCTTGCTTCCAATCCCTTGTTTTTCTATTTTAAACATTACATTTATTAATCTCTTCTACCCTTCATCCATTTCCCTTTGTATTTCCAGCAATATTTTTACCCCTGGCCTTTTCCCAGTCCCAAGGGCTTGATGGAATCACAATATTAGGATTATGGGTGGGCTGACAAACATTTAAAAACATCTTACCAAATTACTTGTGCCCCGCCCCCTCCCCCCAACCCGTCATGCATTTTTGTTCGTGTCTTTTAAAGTTCAAACACGAAGTTCTCAGCAGTTTTCTGAAACTAGAAATCAGTTGGTAAAGGATTCCTCGGGAAGGAAAGAGGTTTTTCTTTAATGGAGACAGTGGTTCTTGGGAAACCATCTGTTTGGGCATGGTTCCTTGGATCATATCCAGGCTGGGTTCAAGGTTCTCAACTTTTGAATCTCTTTGGAGAAGACGTGGGGGTTTCTTAGTGTCCTGGGCTCTGGAATGAAGCTTCTGCAGGGTCCTTCATGAAAAGCACAGGGCATGCAGCTTCTATATAGCAGTTAGGATGTGAATGAAGCTTTTTGTATCCCAAGAACTTAGAGCAATCGGGAGTTAAGCAATAGTCATCAAGACAATGCAGGCAGGGTTGAATGGGGTGGAGAGTTGTTCTTACGTGCATTAGCTTTTGTCCTTCTGTTCTTGCCGTTCATTGCCTCTTTCTTTTTTTTCTCGATAAACAATTAGAAATGCATCGCACTGTGAGGAAATGTCCGTGGAACTCAAGGTTTTTAAGGACACTGATACGTCTCTGCCACTTGTCTCCTACTTGCAAATCTCTACTGTCGCAGCCACCGGGTTACTAGTGTGCCCTGACCTGAAAGAATTCATCCCCAACAAAACTGGTGGAAGAGTACAGTGGTATAAGGTACGCTTCAAAACACGTCCGCCACAAAAACATGTCTTACAGCCCCTAGAATACATACAAAAACCTGTTTGAAGACAATATCTCCATGTAGACACACATACACGTCCATACTTAGAACTGTAGTATTAATTAAAATGGTGGTGATTAGTGTTGCCTATTGGTCCTCGTGTGGTTTGGGTAAGGTTCGTGTAGACAGACTATGAAATGATTCCAGGGTAAATAGCCATGAAAGAGCTTTTGACTGTCACTTGCCTACAAATAAGCAGGGAAAAAGAAAATACCCAACTCTGTTCATTTCTAAAAAAATTCATATACATGTTAAAGGAGTCTCTTTCAATGCCCAAGGCAGGAGTAAATTCAGTTACAATGTCCCTCTTGTCTTCTTAAATAGCAAGGGTTGTGTGGATTCTGAGGTCATCAGACATCATTATGTTGAGCACAGGCCTCAAATTATAGCCTAGAGTCACTTGTCTCTATGTAACTCATCAAATACAGAGAGTTTTCAGTTTTTAAATGCTTGAAAAAAATTAGAATACTTCAGAGCACATGACTGTTGACCTCAGCTCAAATCTCAGTGTCCATAAACACATTTGTGTTAGGACACAGCCATACATACCATCAGGTCATGGATTGTCTGTGTACCACTGAACAGTGGTGACAGAGACCTGGCAGACTGGTGGCGTTAAAACATGTCCTATCTGTCTCTTGTCTGAAAGAACTTGCCAACCTCTGATCTAGATCATAGGGTGATGCTGAGAAGTCTAGTATTCAGTTAGTCATGGATAAGAATTGGTCCTTTAATCAATAGGTTAACCAGTTGACTGGTATGATAATGACAAAATGCACATGTGCGCATGGGCACACACACATTTATGTACGTCACAGCAATGCAATACTGGAAACTTGAAAATGCTTTTCGGAAAGTAGGTTGTGCACAAGCCTGGTGAGCTGGAGAGGGCCCTCGCTAGGTTTAGAAAGAGCACACAGAGGACACATGCAAAATGTCACCTGCAGAGGACAGACGTGGGTCTGTAAACAGTGTGCCTGGGTTAGGAACCTTACTCCTTTTAGTTTGGTCCACTTGCTCCCTCTCTTGAGTCTGTTTCTGCTGTAAAAAGGGGATTAGCCATTCCTGCCCCCTGCCATTGTTTTGAAGGTCATGAATGGAGTGATTGCAGGAAGCACCTGATACTTACATCTATCCCATGCTTAATAAATGGGGCTAGCATGACAGCATTAGCAATCGCTGCTCCGTCCGCGGTCATGCTGAGCATTTCTGAGTACGTACTATGATGAGCCTGTTCCGACCTCAATAAATAGCTTACCGCGGTAGGGACTGCTCATCTCTCTCCTTTACAGATGACAGGAACAGATGAAAGTGACCCAAAGTCGCAGTTTGCAGAACCTCTGTGATATCGTGCCCTCTGTCCATGTTTGTCTATTCATGCTAGGAGCTGTAAAATCCCGCCCTTTAATGAAGTGTATTTGAAGACAAGCTACTGGCTGTCTGTTTTGTCTGTGTTCCACCCAGAGTGCGATTGTTATGTCACTCAAGATTATGTTTGATTACTAAAAGTTTTGAGCTTTGATCACATTTTCTTTTTCCCTCCCTTCCTCCCTCCCTCTCTTCCCCCCTTTTTTCTTCCTCAGCCCCTCTGCCTCATTCCTCCCCCTCCTTTTGACAGGGTTTCTCTATGTAGCTCAGTCTGGCTTCAAACTCATAATCCTCCTGTCTCAGCTTCCCCAGTGCTGAGATTACAGGTACACAACACCATGCATAGGTTTATCATGGTTTAGAAAGCAATATTCTCGAGGACATGCTTTGCTGAGGATCGTTTTCATCCTATATACTTCTCCGGTTTTACTGGAGGCCTTGCTCTCGAGGGTTCTGTTTACATAGGAACCTACGGGACTCCGTGTCTATATGGGAAGATGGACCCCAGATCCCCTGTTTATTTACTTAAAAATGTTTTCTCTTGTAGTAAGTGCTACAATTGAAAAATGCTTTTTAAAGAAATTTCTGCAACGTGCTCCCTTCCCATCCTTGGTCTTCATGTCTTCATGTTAGATCTTAAATATATTTGTACTTAAGTGGCCTAAAATAAGTTAATCTTAAAAAAATCAGATGGTAACAGATTCCTTTTCCTTACCTGGGTATGGGGGCACATCCATGTCCTCCCAGAATCCAGAAAGCTAAGGTAGGATAACCAGGAGTGTAAGGCCAATGTGGGCTACATGATAAGATCCTACCTCAAGAAAAAAAAATAATTTTCCTAAAAATTCAGTTAAAAGTGTGCCCCAAAGACAAAATTGTCAATGTAAACATGTACCAGGGAAATTCTTGGGTTGTAGGCTCTACATTGATTGACAGTGATGATATGATCCGAGTGCTTGAGAGTCATGTTATCCTATGATGTAACTTTATTACATATTTCCCCTCAAGGGCTCTGTCCTCTTGGATAAAGGAAATAAGAAATTTATAAGAGCAGGGGACCCCACACGCTTACTGATAGCCAACACATCCATGGAAGACGCGGGCTATTACAGATGTGTTGCGACATTTTCCCACAAGGGCAAGGACTACAACGTCACTAGGAATATTGAACTCCGGGTTAAAAGTAAGTACTTAACCACTGAGGTACCTGCCATGCCTAGAAGCAGCATAATGAGAATAAATTCAGAATCACATAGAAGCCCTGGAATGTCTTTGGCATAAAGAAAAACATGTGTGTCAACTAGTCTAAAGGTTACTAAGATATGTGCAAGATACTTTGAACAGTATCTACCAGGGAGTTCTGAGAGAAGGAGAATTAATTCTTGGGCAGGTAAAGGGTTAAAGTGGGTACTTGAAAATGGCAAGCCTAAAACTTACCACTAGAGGAGGCCAAACCCAGGTATCCTTCTGGAAAATGGAAGGTGCAAACTGAGCCGGTCAGGACATACTTGCCATGCTCTAGTATATACTTCTAAGGTACAAAGATTTTACTGCGGTGGTTCTCAGCCTGTGGGTTTGACCCCTTTGGGGGTCACGCATCAGATATCCTGCGTATTAGATATTTACGTTAAGGTACGTAACAATAAAAAATTGCAGTTATGAAAGTAGCAATGAAGTTGTGTTATGGTTGGGGGTCACCACAACATGAGGAACTGTATCAAAGGGTCTCAGCAATAGGAAGGTTGAGAGCCGCTGTTTTGCTGGGTTTTGGCCAGAGCGCTATGCATGGACATGGCCCGTTCAAAGTGCCCTGACTGTTGTCTGTGGAGTATATACCTAGTGGCCCTTCATTCAGGTTGAGCACTACCTGACTGAAAGTTGACTGCAGAAACCTGCAGAATCTTGATTATTTTTCTCCCAAAGAATTGGCATGTTTGCACTGGCATAATGAAATATATTGGGGACAGGCACAAGTTTAAACGTGACATTGGTTTATGCTTTACATATATTTTTACGCATAACCCAAAGATAGTTTGATGTGAAGTTTTATTATTGTATTTCTTTTTGAGACAGGGTCTCAGGCTATGTAGTCCAGGGGCTATAGCCTGGCTTCTAACTAGAGAACCTACTAAGTACAGAGCCTTCCCATGTTGAGATTACAGATGAACGCCACCAAGATGGCTATCACAGTATTGCAAATAACTCTGTGCATAAAACCTGGGGAATATGCAGTATTTCTTTATACTGAGGAGCAGACACAATTGGAGTCTTTAATTAAAGGCGGACTTCAGAGAGCTTTGGAAACATTGGGGGCTTAAATAACTTCTGTGAGGGGGAAAAGAACTTCTCTCACAGAAACCAGAGATTCTTTTGTGTCATAAGGAATATCTTATCATCCGTGAAACCAAGCCTCTGGGTTATACTTTTTTTTTCTTTCCTGTCCTGTGAGAACCCATTCATAACTCCTTGCTTGTTTCAAAGTAGTGCTTGAGAACACTAGCTTTTTTCAGGGCTTGTTTGTGTGATACTGCATAGAAACACTAGGGGGCGGCAGACCTGCACTTTGTATTGAGCTGTGAAACTGGGGAGGCTCAGTGGTTCTCAAATAGCGAATTCTGAGTAGTCCCCACACAGGAGAATCTAAGGTCCTGTGCAGATCTGCTAAACTGGAGCTTAGGAGTTGTGCTGAAATCTGCTTTTCCCAAGCCCTTCCCCACCCATCAAGGCCTTGCAGGTGCACCCTCAAGCTGGGGAACCATCCTTGAGGCTGGCTTTTCTCCCTTGATTGTCCCAGCCTTGTTATAGGTAACAATGTCACTTTCCCAGTGCTCATTTCAGTGGTAATTTAAGTGCTCTTTAGCAGACGAAAGGGGCCTCTTGAGGCCAGTTGAGGGATGGCTTCCAACCCCTCCCCCCCTCCCTCCTCCCTCCCTCCCCAGCTGTCCTTTTTGCTCTATGTCAGGTACCCAGTTCCTCAAGCTGGTTCAAATCCCTCAGAGGTCCACCCCAGCCTTCCTAAAGAGTTTACCTCCTTAGTGAATAAGAAAGACATCAGTGACCAGTGTGGGATTAGTCTCATGCACGGGCAACTTTGTGACCCCTGTGCCCGCTCTTGAAGAAGTGGCTCTTTAGTGTTGATGGGTAGGGCAGACCTTTAGGCACAAACCATCCTGTGGATAGCATCAGGGTGCATTCAGGAAGCCTGGGAGAAAACTAGCTAATTGTTCATCACAGAGCAGATAAAAAGACATCTGTCAGAGGAATGTGTAACTGTGGCCTCTTCCAGGAATGTCTCTGCCGGGAAAAGTATTGGCTTAAGATGCTCAGTTTTATGGAGAGTCCACTTCCGTTGCCAGACAAAGGCCGATTCTCGAAATGCCTGGCCACATGGGGAAAGATCACTTAATTAACTAAACAATGGAATTCAAATCTCAGCTGGAAACCAAGCCTTCCCTAACGCAATCTTTTCTTTCCCACCTTCTCAGAAACAACCACGGAGTCCATCCCTGTGATTATTTTCCCCCTAGAGACGATACCAGCATCTCTGGGTAAGGATCTGCATCCCATGTGCCTATCTGAGGTTTGGGGGCCTGCGTCTGCTGACCACACCATGCCTTTGGGTGTAGAGTGTTGGAGGGGAGCCCAGAAGCCACAATATGTAGGGGGCTGACATAAGCAATGTAGGGGACCTCTGTCTTTGCCAACTACTTTTAGGATTACATCTGAGAGCAATGGCACTTTATGCTCTCAAAATTACACCTACAAAAAGCTAAATGTAAGGAGGCAAATGATTTGGTCACAGTTATTCACTGTAGGAAAGAGTCCACAGAGCCAGTATCTTTAGTACATTTAACTTAATTCATGTTCTCAGTATTTAGGAGCTGCTCCGAATCCCTGTAAGAATCCATTTGTCAAACAAAGCCGGCCGCAGCTGCCGAGACTGCTTCCTGTTATCAGAGTAGCTGCTCTAGCCCTTCAATGGTCTGATAACAAGGCTTTCCATTTCTACCCTGTGCTGCTGCAGGATGTCCTGACCGACACACTGGTTGGATGGTCCATAGTGCGTGGCCAGTGGTCATTTATTGACCAGTGGGCGCTCATGCCATGCCAACACCAACTCCAGGGGAAGGTTTTATTTCTACTGTTTACCTCAAGGAAAAGCCACGGAGGAGTCATGGAGATATAGTGCACTTTAGAAACTCACACTTGGTATTAAATTTGGATGCAGATTCTGGTCTGCATACCTGGGAAGCCAGCCAACATGTATATACCCTTTTTATGTGCTTGGTTTTTTAGTAATATAGGTTTTTTTTTATATAATTTTGATATTCATTCATCAAGCCCTAGCTTCAGAGTCCTTTTTAAAACAAAACATTATTATTAATTCTGTTTAGTGTTGGATTCAAATATTAAAGTTTAACCCTGAGGCCATAGAAATAGGGGGCTCCTGTGCAGAGGTTGGAATTGGTTGAATCCCTTATGCTTGCCTATTGACCAGCTACTTGAAAGCCAGAGTAGTGGAGGCAGTGGTTGGTAGGTACTGCCTGGCTCCCAGGTTCCTAGATCTCAGGTGCTACCCAGCCAGCTAAGTGAAGCCCAGTCCCAATCTGTTGCTTTGAAGGCGCTGCAGTGAGTAATGGAGTCACGTGACTACTGTTTGTTTGTTTTGTTTTTGTCCCAGTTCTGGGCACAGGGCCAGACTTTCTCTACATTAGGCATGAACTAGATATAATGGGCTATATTATAGCAAGGGGTGGGGATGGTGAGTATTGAAGGCCATGGGGACAAGAAGTGATGGAGGAGAGCTGATGCCTTCTCTGAGTGTGACATGGGACCAGACCTACTCACAGGCAAACCGCAGGAGGTGTATCTTAGTAAGATCGGAGCGAATGGGATTTGCTCATCTTTTTCACTGTCTACTCTTTGGTGACTCAGAAAGAAAGATGACTTCCTATGACTGAGGCAAGGCATTGGCTCCATCCCGATGCACAGCTGTATAGAAGTCGCTGTCCTTTGAATATGCAGTTGACTTTCAAAGGGTTAATTCTAAACTCGGACCCTCTTGGAACGGAGCCTCCCACAGGGAAAGAGTAAAGCTGAGGCCAGCAGTGGGCCGAAAGAAAGCATCACGTATGGCTAGATTTTCTGTAGTTAGAATCAGTGTGGAAGAAGACAGTCCATGAGCATTGACGGCTCCATAGGAACTGAGTGGCCTTGGTGGGGCCCTTTAAGTACGTGTGCTTTGGGGCTTTTGCCTGCACAGACCGGCGGACAGTCCTGGAGACATTTGGTAAATAAGTATGCAAACTTGACTTGAGCAGAACCTTTTGTGGAAACTAAATTTCCTCATAAGGAAGGGACTGACTTGTGAGGGGTGTTTGAGAAGAATAGGGAGGCCCTGTGTTGAGAGCTTTCTGAGAGACGTGAAGTAAAGTGGCCCCCTTTCCCTGCTGAGTTCTGATGGCTGATGTGTTATATCTTGCTATACCCAGGGTCAAGACTGGTAGTCCCGTGCAAGGTGTTTCTGGGAACTGATACATCTTCCAACACCATTGTGTGGTGGATGGCTAACAGCACTTTTATCTCAGTGGCCTACCCAAGAGGCCGTGTGACCGAGGGGCTATACCAGTAAGTGGGTGAGAGTGTTCTGCCGTGATGTACTTCCTTCTGGAGGTAATGTTACAATCAGGGCCTGTTAATAGGACATAAAAGTTATGTTTAAAAATGTTACAAACTGTTGGGAATTTAAGACTTTAAAAAGTGAATTTTGCCAAAAATTATCTTGAGAACCAAACATCCTCTAGACTTGTATGAGTTGCAGTTCACTAGTTGACTCTTTGAACATTTATTTCTTGATTTTTTGCATGTTTAAAATATTTCAGAGTTGGTATATTCCCATTTCCCACTCTGTCACATTCATTGCACTTAAAGATTTTCATAAGCCCTCATAAACATTGTGAGGCCTTGCCATAGTATCTGTGTTAGAATGGTAGCCTTGTAGCTTGATGTGTTCTAAAGGAGAGAGAGAGAGAGAGAGAGAGAGAGAGAGAGAGAGAGAGAGAGAGAGAATGAATTAGTTGTGTATAAGCATCCATCTTTTGGATAGTTTTTGCACTCTGAAGATTGACAGGAAAGGAGACAGATGGTCCAAAATTTCCCCTACTTTTTAAGTTGTAGTCTTGATACTTTGAATTAGCCTGGACTTGTGGTTGTCACTCTTTTGCATTTTGGGGAAGATTAACAAAAAGTTCTTTATGGGTCCCATTAGTGGATGAAGATGATGCATGGTAGCATAATCATTTGCTTTCAGTTCCTTGTTGCCAAAGACTTAGTCACAATAAATGTCCAGTGTTCGTCGACTCAGACTGCTTCCTTAATAGTTCTAGTTAACATATCTGGGATGCCTTTACTCTTATGAGTGGATAGTAGTAAAATATCTTTGGCTTCTGCTAACATTAGGAATGGTAGCCACCCTGACTAGTGCCTTCCCCGGGCTGGCTGTTGCCTGTGACCTGGATTTGTTTCCGCCATGAGGGTAGCAAGAGCAGAGGCAGGACACCTCTGAGGGGGTCTGGGCTTCTGGAAACTCCCTCTGCCTCACCATGCAATAACTGACTGGTGAGAAAGCCAAATTCCCCAAACTAGAATTTTCTCTTTCTACTTGATTATTGAAGGTATTTTTGTTCTCCTCAAACTAAAGTTTTCCATCCAAACCAAGAGGAGAGTATGGGCTTTCATTGTTAGCAAATGTCTTGTCACAATGAACAGCATCTTCAAGGATACATTGTCCCCCCGGGAACAGGCTAGAGGGTCTCTCAAATGAGAATCGAACATGATGGCAAGTTCTCCAAATTCCAGAGAAGTCGTCGGTCAGTTTATATAGGACAGATGTTTCTAATTTGAGAGTGTTTGCCTGGCTAGCTTGTAAAAGGCTGGTCTACTTGCCATAGACACATCATGCTTAATCAAATGTTTTCTCACCCAGCCAATATTCGGAGAATGATGAGAACTATGTGGAAGTGGCCCTGATTTTCGACCCAGTCACAAGGGACGATCTGAACACAGATTTTAAATGTGTTGCCAGGAATCCATGGAGTGTTCAGTCACTCCATACCACAGTCAAAGAAGGTAATGTATCTGGGGGACACTGAAAGGAAAACCAATTTGTTGAATGCTGGACAGAGCTGCACACTGATGAACCTCAAGTGTGTGTGTGTGTGTGTGTGTGTGTGTGTGTGTGTGTGTGTGTGTGTGTGTGTGTGTGTGTGTGTGTGTGTGTGTGTGTGTGCATGAATGTGTGTGTATTGTATATAAGTGTTCATGTGGGGGTGTGCATATGAGTGTAGTGGTTAAAGATGGATGATGGATGCCTTCCTCAATTGCTCTCCACCGTGTATTTTTTCGGACAGAGTCTCCCACTAGATATAGAGCATATTGATTTGGCTAGGCTGGCTCCACCCACCCAGCTGAGGTAATAAATGTTTGCACCCAGCTCTTACGTGGCAGCTGGGAATTCAAACTTAGGTCTTCATGTCTGCACAGCAGACACTTTACTGACTAAGGTATTTCCCCATTCCAAAACCTTTCTTTTTTGACACATGTATGTGTTGTAAGTGCACATACGTATGTGTGTTCATATGAGTGCATATGCAAGGGTGTGTGTGTGTGTGTGTGTGTGTGTGCCAGAGACTGAGTTTTCTTTAACCACTCCCACTTTATTTACTTAGGCAGGGTCTCTCACTCTAACCCAGAGCTCATTGCTTGTAGGAGTCTAGCTACTCAGCCAGCTCCAGGGTTCCCTTTTTCTCTCTCCTGGGTGCTGGGATTATAAGCATGCTGCCATGTCCACCCTGTAAATATGTAGGTGCTGGGACCTGCAGTCTAGTCCTCACGTTTGTGAAGGTAAATACTTCATTTACTAAGTTACTGTCCTGACCTCCAAACCTCTACTTTGAAAAAGAATTGTCAGTAGGGCGGACATTTGGCATTGGGAAATTATACTTAGATAAAAAGAAAACTAAGTTGCAATGATTTTTAGCAAACACACAAAAATCTGCAATGAACTGAATACCCTGTGTCCTCTTGGGGCTGTGCCTTGAATCACCAGGGTTTGCTGACCTGACATCTCACATCGTCTCTAGAAGGTGATACATCATTCTTTATCTTGAACTTGATGTTGAAAATCTCTACCCTGCTTTGTGAGGACCAGGGTTTCAGGGCAGCTGTAAGGTCAAAGTCACCAAACAACAGGAAATAAATGTAGTATACAAAGACATTTAAAAGACACAGAAAACAAACCTCAATGATTTAATCTTATTGTTTGAATGGCTAAGAGGAAAGTGAGGTACAGTTAATGTAGTTTCTGTTAACAGCCTTAGGATACGCTAACCTGTAGGTCACAGTCACTCTGGAGAGGAATCTAAATGCAGCCTTTGGAACAGGCTGCACCGGTCAGTGAAATGCCTTTGTTCTACCTCAATTTGCATGCCCAGGAAGGTAGCTGTAGATGTACTTTAAATTGGGAAGATGCTGATTTGGCCACACCTTGGAATGGTAACTGATGCTAAGTACATTTCCATCTGAGCTCTGTACCCTGCCGGCATCTGCCCACCCAAGCCTCTATTAGACCATAGGCATATCTATTGCCTCATCCAGGTACCTCCTCCACACACATTCTCCTGAGCTGCCCCAGATTGCAACTGCCCTGGCTCCTTCCAGATTGAAGGATGGATAGCTAGAGCTTGTGTGCCTGGGGGTGGTGTCTCAGGTCATCTCAATGCCATTCCAGTTGGGAGGGACTTGGTGATGTAGGAGCTGTAGAGATTTGGAAATCAGAGTTCCACAGAAAGTGGCTTCCTTATCTGGGGATCAAATTAACAAAGGAACCTGGACTGTGTGTGTGTGGTCCCTGCCCTGGAGTCCTTTTACGTGTTGGATCACCAGGCCATAACTTAGTGTGTTTGTCTCTGGGGAGGCTGTGGCTGCTTCTCAAGAGCACGTTAGGATTACGAGGTATATACAACTTGTTTCTCAGAAAATTGCAGCTTCATATTGTTCTCATCCATGTGGAATTGTAAGTTAGTGTGAGAATCCCCCATGGAACTGGCTTGAGATCCTATTAATTTCTGAGCAGAGCATGGCAAATAATAGCTCCAACTGTGTAATCTGACACTGGGGAGAAGGTTGCAGGTGAAGGGGACCTGAGTTCAGATGCCGGGCATCCATATAAAAAGCCAGCAATGGTAACATGTACCCATAATCACAGTACTGGGAGTAGGGGACAGAAGAATCCTGGGACTCACTGGCTACTCAATCCAGCCAGTAGATGAACCAAAGCTCAGTGAGAGGCCCTGTCTAAAAAAACGTAAAGTGGAGAGTGATAGAGGAAGACACCCAAGTTAGTCCCTGGTCTCTGCACACACACATCACACACATCCACCTACACATCGCCACATATGCCCACCCCCACTGACCCTACAATCCCCTCCACATGCATATCTACACCTATGCATACCCACGTATATATACCCACACACATACCCTAGAACTATCACACTTCACACACACACACACACACACACACACACACACACACAGGCACACACACGTGTGGGAACACCCTTACCAATGTGGAATCCTACATACCTATAGCCCTAGTCCTTGAACTGAAGTGAGGGGGACTCAAGAGTTTGAGGTCTTCCTGGGCTACATCTTTTTTGGACTCTATCTCAAAAAAAAAAAAAAATGTAGTGGAATTCTGGCCCTCTCAACATGATATCTAATAGCACCATTTTCATAGACACTTTATTATTGTATTCACAATCTCTTCTTGTCTATAGCAGAGATGTCTAGCAATCAAATATACAATAACTGAACCCAAGAAATAATCTTGGCACCCAAAGTTCTTTCCCCAAAAGTTTCTTGTCTTTGCCTTTATTTCCCATTTAATCCCCATGACACCTGGGGTTACTGGCAAGGCACAGATTGTCCCCTGGCACATCACAGACAGCTAATGGAGACAAAAGCAAGCTCCATCTTACATGCACTACCCACAGCACATCTTACATGCACTACCACGAGCCCCATGGCCTCGGCTCCTTACTTTGTGACGTCCTCTAATCAGGGTGTGCCCACCTTCTCGTTCTCTGATGGCACAGACGTCATCCTCCAATGGCCTTGGCTTTGGTGGAAGAGACAAACTTCCCAGAAACCAGTGCACATTTATCAAGGAAAGCAAACTCCGATTTGTTTCTCCCCTGCCGCCCTGTGCTGCCCTGTTCTGCAGAGAGACGCTCCCTCTCACACCCTTCTCTCCTCTCTACAGTCTCCTCCACATTCTCCTGGGGCATTGCGCTGGCACCTCTGTCGCTGGTCATCCTGGCTGTGGGGGGAATATGGATGCACAGACGGTGTAAACAGAGGGCTGGAAAGACATATGGACTGACCAAGCTACGGACTGACAACCAGGACTTCTCTTCCAGCCTAAACCAAATAAAGGAAATGAAATAACGTAAGGCTGACCTGTGTCGTCTCTTATGTGCTGTTTAGAGGTTCTGGTTTGTCCTCTGTTGCTTAGTAAAGCTCCTTGTTTGTAGCAGATGCTGGAAGTCCACACTGCACACTCCTTGAAAATCAGTGCCCGGAGTAGGAGCAGCCCCACCCTTTGTGGTCCATGTATGAGGACAAGGCATGAGGAGCCACAGCAGCTGTAGAGGTCTTGTGGAGCATGTGACCACTGGGCCCGATCCTTAGTACAATAACTTCCTTTCTCACCCCTCCAAACAACCACTAAAACAGGAGCCATTTGTTTTGAATAAGAGCGAAAACCTTCCAGCATACTCTGAAAGTCCAGCCACTCTTTTAATTAAAGTGTGCTAGAAGTCTGTTTGGTTAGGCTGATGGGACCTACTGGAGGTACAAAGATGCTTAAGGTGTAATGTGCCTTTAGAAAGGGTGCTTTTAATTTGGATTCTGGAAGGATGACTTAGAAATACTTAAACAGGAGAGTCAGTAAGGATTAGTGATTCGAAATTAGCAATTATCTTTTGCAGCAGATAGAAACCACCACAAGAACTCTCCATTGGTCAAAACGGCAGAGAACAACTGCCTGTAGAAGGCCCATCTCCAACGGATACATCTGCAACACAGCTCCTAGACCAAGGCTCAAAGAACATCTCAGAGAGGGAGTAAAGATCATGAGAAACCCAAGTCCAGGGCATCTGCTCTGGGCCAGTGTCTTCTAGATATGACGAGAAAGTTGTTGTACTTATGAAATATCAAAAATATTCTCTTCTAAACAGGACCTGAACATGGCAACAGTTGGTTGGGGCATTTCACAAGTCTCTATCCCTAGATAAAGAGCCACAGCTAATTAATGGCTGTGGAGGGAGGGAGGAGAGTCAGTCTTCTCCAGGGCTGAGCTCCCAGTAGGTTACTCAGCCCCAGGTGGTCATCCTTGAACACATACACATGTGAGCAACACTAAATGAACTCAGCAGGTTGTATATGGCCATATGCACATACATACACACACATATAAAATAATAACTAAAATTTCAATCATGAATTTGAGAGGGAGTTGGGGGCCCGGAAGGAGTGGAATGAGGGAGAGGGTGGGGGATATGATGAAAATACAGTACTCATGTATGAAAGTCTCAAAAAAAAATGTAATGAACAAAAGGACATTAAAATATAGCTTGCTTAAAAAAAATTCACTAATTTTTTCCCCAAACAATGGGGTAGTTTAAACTTTAAATTTACAGTTACTTAGCTTAGCGACCTCATTCTGAGTATGCTTTGCTACTGTCTTAGTTTGATTTCTGTTGCTATGATAAAACCCAATGACCAAAAGCAACTTGGGAAGGAAAGAGTTTGTTTGACTGGCCAGTTGGAGTCCATCACCAAGGGGAAGGCAATGCAGGACTCAGGGCAGGAACCTGCAGGCTGGAAATAGCAGAGACCATGGAGGAGTGCTGCGTATTGGTTTGCTCCTTAGGGTCACATCTAGCTCCCTTTCTTATATCTCCAAGGACCACCTGCCCATGGATGGCACCACCCACAGTGGGCTGGGCCTTCCCACATCAATCATTACTCAAGGTAATTTGCCTACAGGTCATTCTGATGGAAGCATTTTTCTTCAGTAGATGTTCCTCTTCCCAATAACTCTAGCTTGTATCAAGTTGACAAAAAAACTAACCAGGACAACTACTGTAACAAATTACAATAAATAGGGAGGCACTTATAAACAATGGGAGTTCATTTCTTACAGTTCCGGAAGTTGGGAGTTCAAGATCATCGTGCTGGTGTTTCCTGGTTCACAGAGAGCTGCCCTACAGAACAATTTCCTTCCAGTGGCCCCGCCTCGCAACACCATTCTGTTGAGGGTTAGAATTTCAACATAGGAATGTTAGGAAGACACAAGCTATCTGGTAGCACCCACACCCCTGTCAGTGTGAGAACATGGGTAGGAGACACACACAAAATGCTTGTGTTAGTGATCATCAGATGCAAACTAACTTTGAGTTACCTACACGTTCACACCCTATCCGGTGTTAAAGAGTAAGGTCCAGGTTTTTTGGATGCGGACACTCCTCTACCCCATAGTTCCTTTAGTAATTTGAGAATAAGAAAAAGGCGCCGGGCGGTGGTGGCGCACGCCTTTAATCCCAGCACTCGGGAGGCAGAGCCAGGAGGATCTCTGTGAGTTCGAGGCCAGCCTGGGCTACCAAGTGAGTTCCAGGAAAAGGCGCAAAGCTACACAGAGAAACCCTGTCTCGAAAAACCCCAAAAAAAAAAAAAAAAAAAAAAAAAAAGAAAAAAGAAAAAGAAAAAGAAAAGAGAATAAGAAAAAGGCAATATGGTTAAAGCTAGTGAGGTGCTGGGGTCAACTTGAACATGTTTCCAAGAACCAAGTATCTCTTACCTTCTTTGCTCAGTGATGTCATGCTGGTAATGTAGAGCCATTGTGAGTTTATTTCACCATAAAAAATGGCAAGTGCCACAAACAAGCACTTTCCTTCCCCAGCTGCCACAAAGATTAGACAGGCTCCAAGAGGTGCTAGTAGTGCTGCTCCTAGCAATTTATCTCAGGCAATCCTTTGAAAGGGGAGTTGATTAGAGATATACAAGTGCATGTCCTCAAGATAAAAAAAATTATGCATCAATTATCAGTTATAACTGCCCATATTGTAAGACAAAGAGAATGTTAATGGAAAATTATATAGTGTTTGGCATGATCCTTGGAATTCTATTACTAAGGATGGTCAGAATCGGGACAGATAGATCACAAAGGTAGCAGGGAAACTATTCAAAGCACATTGATAGCACAGATCGACACTACACTGTTAAGATTGACAGTGGTCCAAATGAGTGAAGTCTTTAAAGGCCTGACTGTTTTTCCAGGACTTTCTTGTATGATATTCAAAAGAAGTTGGAAGTTTGGTTAGTAGGGCAAACATAGTTGGAGCAATTCTCTATTTCGATTGACTGGTTTCGTTGCATAATCATTTCCCTTGGTGCGTCCCTTTCCTTAATGCATCTGATTATAATCATATGCACACCCAATTATGCATATGCATAAGATGGTAAACAGAGGATTCTTCCCAGGAGTTCAGGTAGGGACACATTTTGCATTATTACAAAATGCATCCAAAACCAATCTAGGCTCGATTGGTGCTCGACCTTCATACCTAGACATAAGCAGAGCATGAATAAATAGAATCTCAGTTTGCTGGTCATAAGAGAAGGGAGAACATATTCCATTGTTCAGAGTCGGGTGTGTGCACATAGCTGGACTCAGGTTTGGGTCCCAGGTTGCTGAAGGGTTGCTAGGCTCATTGTTTGGATAGGGTGTGTGCATAGGCTGAGCCAAGTGGGGTTCCAGGTGACTAAGCTATTCCCCATGCTTGACTGCCTTCCTTACAATGCTCTTAAACTGCATCTAGACAGAGATGGAAGCTGGAAATAAGGAACTGAAAGAGAGCTATGTGGGCTCAAGCAGTGGCCTGTGTTAGCTTTGTGATCCTGGGCAAATCTTTTAATCTTGCAGGCTACCACTTTGCTCACTTGAAAAGTTGGGATGATAACAAAAACTCTATTAACTATTTAGCTGTATTTGGTATATTTATACCTTTGCTTTTTAAAACGTAAAAGTTTCAAACCCAGGAAGCATCCACAGAAATCAGAACGGCTGCTTTGTGTAGCCTACACTCAAGCCAACCACAGAGTGCCACAGCTCTGGTCTGCTGTTGATTTGTGTACATCACTTCCTATCAGAATGCAGCCATGCCTGCATGTGTATGGATTGTCACTGGCTGTCTTTGCCCTTTGCAGACAGAGCAGCTCAAACAGTAAAGCCTGAAACATTTACTATCTGGCCCTTAGCAGAGAGAGTTTAACAACCGCTGATTTGGACCAAGGGGAACCAGGACCAATTTTGACCTTTATTTGACATTTTCCTGTTGTTATCTCCTCTTGCCTTGTCATCCTGTTTTATAAACATTTGAGAGGGAGAAGAAACAGGCAGAGGAAGCAGAGGCTTTTGAGCATCTAGGCTTTCCCCGTGAAGGCAGAGCATATGGATTGAGATGGAAGGACCAGGCAGCGCATTACAAGCCACTGGGGCAGCAGGGGCTTGGGCCCTGTGTACCCTTCGTTAGTCCCTTCAGCTTCCGGGGTCCCCACCTGCAGATTTTGGCGGCTTCAGTAATGATCCTAGAAAAGAACCTGACCATGACTAGAAGGAACTGTCGGCTATTATTCAGACTCACGTGACCATGCCTTCAACATACTGCCTTCAAACTGTGTTCCTCAAGCATTAGAAGAATAAGAGACAGGGGTTCTGAGCACCTTGTATTCATGTCAAAGAGGAAGCATGATGAAGTCAATACATTAAAAGGAAAAAGCTGTTACCTTTCTAAAAGACATAGTGTATTAAGGACAGTATTTTAGGTGGAAGAATAAAAGAAATAAGGTCGATCATGTGTTGACAAGTTTTGTCACTGGTCATAGTTTTCTGGGCTTTTCCATGCCATCCTGTCTATTCCTGAATAAGTCTGAAAATTTCCATATTTGGAGAATAAAATATAAGGTAGAACCAAGCAGGTATCTACTAGGCAAGAGGTGGATATGAAAACTGCAGTGAGTAGAATGGTGGGATTACACAATGGGAGGATAAAGAAGCCCCTGTAATAGATAAATGGCATGCAACAGTATTATTGGGTCTTAGAAGTATGTTAATGAGTAAAGTCCAAGAAATATCCACTCACACCATGCTGCTCTTCTAGGGAAAGCAGGAACAATGAAATTGGACATTTGTGTTTTCTCTTTTTCTTTCTCTGTTTGTATACACACACATGTACAGACACATGTCTACAATGAGTACAGTTTTGTCATGCATATATTTCTAAATATAAATATGTGTGTGTGTGAAGAGTGATTGTGTCAGGCAACAAGTTGGGGATCAATGGTTGGAAAGAATAGGAAGATATCAGGTTCATCAAGTTCTCATTCTCACATTGGGTAGTAGACTATAATTGCTTAGTCTATGATCAAATAAGCAAATTACAAACCACACCATTCAGGGAACGAGGAAAAATATGTGTGATAAATCAAAGATCACGACTAACACAGGTTCACACACTTGTGTCCAAATTAAATACACCAGCAAGTTGATTTCTTAATGTGGCTGATCCCATCTATCCCAAGTTGATTCTCTTAACTATTGGAAGGTGTTTTTTTTTTTTTTCCTGTATGAAATATGGATGTGGGAGGCAGATCTTGTTGGGGACATCACATTTCCATGTGTTACTGATGGGAAAAGGACAAGCCCTATGTGATAAGATGGCACCTCCAAGGGAAGTAACTGAGGATAACAGTGGTGTCAACAACAGTTACCCAAAGTGACTGATGCACTAAAGGTATATTTGATGCCTCACATATTTCAAATGCCCAAGGGAATACAGAGGGACTCTTAAATAGAAAAGGCAGAGATTTATTGCAGGTGTCTCAAGACAGGAGGACTCTTACTCATGGGTACATCTCCAGCACTGGGCACAACGCCTTGCCACAGCGTAGACCTTTACAACTTGTCTGCAGCATGGACAAACTGTTCCCATCCAAATTTGTGCTGGCTTTTGTCCTGACTTTCTGCCAACAGTTGGGTACCAAAGCTCCCTGTGTTTTTGTTGTTGTTTTCCTGAACATGTGTTCTCCACCCTCTGGGCATCTGCCATCCTTGTCACCTCTTCAGGTCCACTTGTGACTGCTCCTGGGCTCCAAGGGATCACTGCCACCCACAGGGGATGTGGCCTCTTGGTGTTCAGAGACAAGCTGTTCAGCTGCCACCCTTGGCTGCAACCACAGCCAGCTAGGTCACCCTCTGTAATACCAGGGAAGTTCTTTTTTCTGAAGCTCATGTGATCAACCAGACTCCCAACCAGGGTGGTGGTGGTAGCTGCAAACCCTGTTTCTTCCCACATCTTCAGAAAATCAAAGCAAAACAAGTCTGCTGTGGACAGACTGGAAGAGCCCACTGTTCACTGGTTCCCGAGAAACTGCCCAGGTCATAGCTATAGGCAGAGTTATCAGGTCAAGGAACGAGAGACCAGCTCCAAGGACAGGGGAGAGAAAGCTTCGGGTGAAGAAAAGGAATAGAGGAGAAAGAGAAAGTATCGTGAATTTACAATATGTAAGACTCTAAGCCGGGTGGTGGTGGCACACACCTTTAATCCCAGCACTTGGGAGGCAGTGCCAGGCAGATCTCTGTTAGTTCGAGGCCAGCCTGGTCTACAAAGCGAGATCCAGGACAGGCACCAAAGCTACACAGAGAAACCCTGTCTCGAAAAACCAAAAAAAAAAAAAAAAGGGGGGGGGGAGGAGGAGGAGGAGGAGGAGGAGGAGAAGAAGAAGAAGAAGAAAGAATCTAGTAGATAAATACAGTTACTCACATTTTAGAGATAAAGAAACAGATGCTTATTTATTTGCTTATTTATTTGTTTGTCTATTTATGTGTGTGTGTGCTCGTGTAAATGACAGCAGGATGTCTTCCTTAACCTCTTTTCCATTTTATATTTTTGAGACAGTGTTCTCACTAAATCTGGAACTCAGAGCTTGCCATATCATCTAGGTTGGCTTGGCAATCAGCCCTGGAGGTATGCCTCGCTCCGCCCTTCAGCACATGCTCCCACACCTGGCTCTTATGTAGGTGTTCCAAGTTCCCTGTGCTCACGCAGCGTGCACTTCACCCACCAAACCATCCTCTCAGCACCCCCTGTTACTGCTAGAAAAGACAGAGTCAATGTTTTCACTCCTAGGGGGAGCTAGCAGATGTGTGTGCAAATCTATGAGGGACTAGGGTGGCTAACAAAGAACTCTCCCTGAAAAAAGAAGCATCAGGGAAGGAGCCAGAGTCCTGCCCTACACTGTTTTTTGTAGTTCTGCTTCCCTAAGCTGGATGGACCACCTGACAAGCTCATGACGTGTTAGGACACCCACCTTTGCATCTGCAGGTATGGAGATGAGCCATCCGATAGAACAGCCAAGCTTGGCTGCCACCTTTGTGGCCTGCTTTCCCAGGGAAATGCAGCTGTGCCTGTTGGGACCGTTCTAAAGCTATTGGGAGAGAAATCTGGATTTCACCCCCACCCAGGAAGCTCTGAATATTTAAAACAGTATGTGAACTAAATGAGTATCAAAATCCCCCACTACCCTGGAGGCTGACGATTCATCTTGCATTTCTTATCTCAGATGACTGTTTTAAAATATAGACATTATTATCCAGGTATGGTGAGGCAAACAGATCAGGAGGCAGGTGCCATTGGAGAGGCAGCATCATGCTCTTATATAAAGATACAGGACATGCATAGTGTGAGGCAGCATGGGAGACTGAGAGGTCAGTCAGGTGTCTGGGAAAGCAGAGAGATGTGAGCATCCGCCTTTGTGACGTCTCTGGGGCGGAAGAGCAGAGCAGGAGGCAGGTTCAGGATCAGCCTGTCAGAATAGTGACCTCTGGCGTGGAGGGCTGGCTGCCTCTGGTTCTGCAGGGGAGTGAATCCCCAGTGGGAGGTTCAAGACTGGGCTAGGCTTAGTTGGTGTGCGTTTGAATGGCTCACTTTCCGGATGAGTTATTACCTGTAGGAACTGAGTGAACCTGGGAGAAGCAGACCTGCCAGGGTCAGCAAGGCTCCCGTGCCAAGTCATCAGAAACACACGCTTAGCACAAGTTTTTTTCTGAGATGGTGCATGAGGAACAAAACAAGAAGTTCAAATGGCCAAACATAGTGTTGGGTGGGTGTTAGAGCTCTGGGGTGGAGCTTCACCTCTCATATGCAAGACTCTAGTTTTATCCCCAGTGTTGGAAAAAAAAAAAGCCAACTAAATAACTATGTCCCCAATACCAAATATCATTTTTACCAAGCACAGTAGACTAGTCACACTAAAATCTCACAGGCATGGGCAGCGAAGGGAGGGCGCTGCGTAGAAACATGACCTTGGGTTTGTAGCTTGGCCAATAGAGCCTGAGATCCTGTTCCACAGTTTCTTCTTGTTGCACCTCATCCAGGAGTAGGGCAGTCTGGGCTGTCATCTTCTGCTGGGAAGTCTGTGGCTCCAGATCTTGGACTCTGGAATGGCCTCTCGCCTGCCCCCTTTGCGGTGTTAACCGGTGTTAATACAAGATTAGCTTTGCTTTGCTTTGCCTCCATCTTTATGACATTTTAACTCAAGCCCTTCTGCAGCCCTGGGGCAGATTTCCAGAGGCATGTAGCTCCTAGGGCCTGGCTGACTGTCAGCAGTCAGTCAACAGTGTTCACAGCAGAGACTGGGGGTTTCTGATCGAAGAGGGGGAGGTGGATGCCAGCCTAGCTGCTGTTTCTCCATGTGTGGACCCTGGGCCAGCATCAGCAGCCCTAAAGAACTTTTAGACATGACAGGACTGCTGTTAAGAAACTAGGGCGGCCTGTAGTTCAACATCCTCTCCGACCTCTGCTAATGCTTGTACACCAAGGCTGAGCATCAGGCCTCTGTGGTCGGTCTAGAACCCATGAGCTGGGATGGAAAGATCTCTTTGACCCTCTCTTTTCAACAGAGGTCAATGAGAGCACTGTGTTTATCACATCTGGCTAAAATTCCACTTCGCATCTCACACCAGCAAGTAGGATTTGGACTGCTGTGGATAGCACACACCCAGGGCTAGACACCTATGTCCAGGCTCAGCCTTTTTGCGTGGCTTTCTTCTCCCTTGGCACCATGCTTTTTACCTGGGACTCCACATTTTGGTTTTTCTCTGGTGACAGAGCTCCCCATTTTGTTGCTAGTAGTCAGTTACCATATGCCCTTCTGCTGGGGGAACTTTCTAGATCTTCTAGAACTTTCTCAAGGAGATGGCTCTTTCCTAGCCCCACTCCAGCTGCATTATCAGGTCACCCCCACCACCTGTGTCCCTGAGTTCTAGTGAGAATGTCCCTGTCACCATATGTTCCTCTACATGTGGCTTGTCTTGGGTATTTGAGTGGTCAGAACGCTGCACTACATTCCTCATTTGAAATGAGTTTTTAGCAGTGAAGGGCCCACTTCCCTAGCGCTTGTGTGGTGGGTGAGTGGGGGGTTCTTAGCCCTGGATACGAAATGAAGTCACCGGGAGATGAAAGTGGGTAATCCCGATCACTCCAGGGGTGTGCTACAGAGTCAGGACTCGGGAGGTTGTCAAAACTTCATGGGCAGTTTTAATGAATGGCCTGGGAAGAAGCCCTGGCCTGGCTCAGCTTAACCTCTTTGACATTCTAGCTCTTGTGGGCTGCTGTCCTGTCCTTCCGTCTGTACTGTAGACTCATCTGTCCATCCGTCCTTTCTTCCTTTACCTACTCTAACAAACATCTCTAGATTTTGGTCTCATACATGGGTTTTCAGTGTGACTGATAAAAATCCATAAGTTCAGGCTTGGCAAAAGCTCCCTGGAGAATCTGAGGCCAAATGGAACCCCAGAACATCTGGCTTCTTAATCATGACCTGTCTCCCAGTAGACAGCACATGAGCAGGAGAGCAAGGCACATAAACTTAGCTCATTTCTGAAACCCCAAGAAGGTCCCACCCTCCTCTCTTGGAGGAGCATCCATGTAGAAGAAAACACCAGGCAAGGGGACCAAGTGTGACTTCCTCAGAAACTAAGCATGTCTCAGCTGTTTCTAGCAATTGTGCCATGGCTTTTCGGTTCCTGTTCTGTTGTTCTTCATTACTATAGTGCCTCTTGGCCTCTCGCCTGGCATGCAGAAACAGGAGTGGTTGGGATGCGGTTTTGAAGTCTGAGTGCTGCTGAGCTATCTCTTTGGAGCCCAGGCCCTAGCAAGTGGGACAGGAGTCTTTAAAAAGCCACTGTTCACGCTCCTGTCCCCCATGTTATGTGGCCTCATCTTCATACCGTGGGCATTTGTGCTAGAGCCCAATATTCTTTCTTTGATGCATCCAGAAAAGAGGTTTAGTAGACAGGAGGCAGGTAACAAATGCTGATTGGTTGCACACACGCATGAACAATGAATGGTTTCTACGCTGAGGGGAAGGGACATGAGAAAGCTTTTCATTGGTCATTAGTACTTTCTGCAAAGGCTGGGGTCAGGTTCCCATCGAGCACCTCATCTGTATCTTATTTGAGCACCTGTGCTTCCTACTTCCTGTGATGTCGACTTTGTTTTCCTTCTTCAGCTCTGGTTGGAGTGTAGGCTAGTTGAGAACAGGTTCAAGGTTTGATTGAGCTCTGCCTCTCAGAACCCGTCCTGTCAGATGTCACAGGGTAAAGGCAAGGGATGCGCTCAGGTAAAGGCACTGAGGGAGAGGAGAGTAACTGCAGAGGCCCCGAGAGTCACATTTCCTGTGACACAGGAAAAAGGCTGGGAGACACAAACTCCCTCTGGCTCGCCACACTCCGAGGAAGCCGGAAGGACCACAGGTCTCTGATGAGGGATAAAGCCTATGGGGCTGGGAACGACCAGCTGACCAATCAGATACTCTGCTGGGAGTCTGAACACTCTAAAGCGAAGGAGGTTAGAGACATGTTGGGGGTAGCACACAAGAACCACTGCTGAGTGTACCACAGTTTCACTGTTCCATTCTGGCTCTGTTTGTGGCGCAGCTCCATTCTCTCCTTGGTCTATCAGATGGCAGCATCCCCTTCCTACCCTCTTTATCCCTCTTCCTCAGCATCTCTCACAGGGTAGCCGGAGTGTTCTGTCTAGCCCACACCTGATAGCATCACGCCTCTGCTTCAGACTTCCGAATGGCTGCTGCATGCCCATAGTCTAAATGCCCAAGCTAAGATGGCCTTTTTTCTTGTTTAGTCCGTGTAGTTGGTCCACTTTGTTTCTTTTAGGATGTAAGATCGCAGAAGGGTTTGCTGCTGTTCTTTCAGCTTCCAGAAGATAATTCTTGCCGTAGAGTCAGTGGCCAGAAAATACTGAGTGTGAAGATAGTTCTCAGCTTTTCGGCTTCTTCGTTTGCCACGGTACTGCTCTCTGCTCCAGCCTGTGACTAGTCATAGACACCGGTGCTTTCCCTAAGGTCTCCTCTCTTTCTTGTGTTGGAGCCTTAGGAAATGTATTCCTTGCATCTGGAAAGTCATGTACCGTTCGGTCCATTGGCTGACCCCCCCCCATTTCTGTTTAGGGTCTGTTGTGGAATATTTAACTATGCAAAGATGTGTTACATTTGTTTATGCTGTGGAATATTACTTAAACCATGGGAAGGTATGTGACATTTGTTTCTGCTGCCTTTGTTAACCACGTAAAAATGTGTTACATTTGTTTCACCTTGCCTGCCTAAGGCATCTGATTGGTCTAATAAAACATTGTTTGGGCCATGGTGGCCCATGCCTTTAATCCCAACACTAGGGAGGCAGAGCAAAGCTGATCTCTGTGAGTTTGAGGCCAGCCTGATCTACAGAGCGAGTTCTAGGACAGGCTCCAAAGCTACACAGAAAAACCCTGTCTGGAAAAAAACACAAACAAACAAACCAACAAACAAACAAAAAAGCAGAAAGACCAATAGCTAGGCAGGAGAAGGATAGGCAGAGCTGGTGGGCAAGAAGAACAGATAGGAGGAGGAATCTAGGTTGGAGGAGAGAAGAAGAAGAGGAGAGAATGAGCGAGATAGAGGGAGACGCCCTGGGCCAGTCAGGCAGCCACCAGCCAGCAGATAGAGTTGGACATAAAGGAAGAAAGGTAAAAAGTCTGATGCAAAACATAGACGAAGTAAAACAGGTCAATTTAAGTTAAAGAAAAAAAATGAACTAGCTAGAAATGAGCAATAAGCTAAGGCTGAGCATTCATAACTAATAATAAGTCTCTGTGTCATGATTTGTGAGCCGGTTGGTGGCCCCAAAGATAAAGCCTCCTCTAAGGGCCTACCTAGGAGGTCCTTCTGGATCCCTTCCATCAGTTGGCAGGAAAGTCTTCTTACTGGATTCCAGAGCACCAAGAAGCTACCTCAGCTTGTACTGGTGCACTAACATTACTTGTGCCCTTGTTTGTCTCTGCTGGGCTGTGAGCTTCTTGAGGTTGGGGCTTTATCTTATACACGTTTGGATTGTCCTTGCTGACTATCTTTCGTGTGTTCTAAGCACTCAACAGATATGAGCCAATGAACAAGCAGAGGGTTGTGGAAGGTTCTGGGTGGAAGGGTAAAAGCCCCGTCTTCTACCTCCCTGTCCATGCAGGATGCTCAGCACTAGTTGGGGTGTCTATATTGTAGGTCCCCTGTCAAATGGCCCATTATCTCCATATGGAAAGGGGAGTGTTACAGGTTTCATAACGTCAAAGATGTGTATACACGTGAATGAATGAATGAATGAATGAATGAATGAAACATGGTAGCCATGGGGGGGTGTTAAATTTAGAGAGCTACCTGTGATAGAGATGTGGGTCCTCTTTCAGGCAACTGCTGCTCCTCAGAAATCAGTTTCTCGCTCCTTCAGCTCCAGCCTTTGCTACCTGTAAGTCCTTCATGGCATTGTAAAAGGAAATTCCAAATCTTCCCTTTGGTTTCAGGCTGAACTTATCTCTCAGTGGAGTAGGGGACGCCGGGGAGTCTGCTCTAAGCAGGGTGGGTAGCCTTTCCCAGCCACCTCTGGCATGGTTCTGAGTGTTTTTTGTTCTCTGGACTCAGGGTTTCCTGTTGAAAAAAGGTCTGAGGGAGTATCACAGTTGGGCACAGAGTACTTGCTGAGCTCTGGCTAAATACAGTCTCCGGTTGAGTCCTTCAGACACTAATGAAAATGTTTTTTAGGAGACTCCTTTGGGCGTCATGCCAAGTGCGAGCACATTTTTCTCGGTAAACACTTGGACTTGCCCATCTTTCTGAGTCAGCTCCTACTCAGCATGCCCATCCTGAGGAAATTCGGGACACTGATCTTCAAAGTCTAAAGTGGGAGTCGATTTCAGACATCTCCTGGAGATAACGGACCCGACAAGACAGCCCATGGTCCTGCTGCTATCTGTTTGTGTGGCTTGGCCTCCTCATTTAACATTTTAAATAGAAGTTTCCAGCAACATGCTGGAAATGTCAACTTGTCAGGAGGAAATCCACAAAGGAATTTTCCATCACCTCTCTGTGTCCTACTGCCCCCTAAATCCAGATCATGTGGTAGTAGGCTGGAAGTGACATGGGAGTGACCTTCTTGACCACAGGTAACCACTCTGACATGGAGATTGCTTAAATCGCATTTCACCCCCTCCAATAACCAAAGCGAATTCTCTGTTTCTTCCTGCCTTGAAGCAGAATGGGCACCATTGTGAGGGGGAGGCCATGTTTGCCAAGGGCTTGGAAGGAAGCGTGTCTGTGAACCTTGTGGTTTCCCTGCAACCAGGAGTGGGCAGGAGAGCCCCACAGGAGGCATGTTCTTTCTCCGAGGCTGCATGAATGGCAGCTGAAATTTTCTTTAGGTCAAGGTCTGTAGCAGTTGGGGACTGGTTTGGCAGCAGGTAACAGGACATGGAATAGATTCACTTAAAAGTCAGTCCTGCTGATTTCTCTCCCACCCCTGGGCATTTAGCAGCTTAACAATGTCAGGGCTGTGGCCGCTCTCAATTTTGGTCTTTTCCTCCAGGCCACAGAGGGACTGTTGGGGTGTCATGGTATCTACACTGTAGACAAGTTACGAGGAAATGGAACTACTACTCTTACTATTTCTAAAGGCCTCTCTGTCCCTCAGCTCCCAACAGACTTGTGCTTAGGTACTGCTGATTAGAACTCTCTCTCAGGATCCACTTCCTCCAAGGAAGGGTCGGAAAGTCATATTTCAGTCTCTCATGTTCATTTTTTTCTCCCTACCTTCTTTTCTGAAGGCCATTGGTTTTCAGCTATTTACACGCTCGGCTTTTTAGTTTCCAAGCACAGATTAGTAATCTATTTAGGGCCATCTACAATGGATAGGTGCTATGTTTTGTTAGCCTGTCATTATTCCCAATGTAATGTACTGTAACAACTATTTCCATAGCATGTATATGTGTTGGGTGTTATGATAATCCAGAGATGACTGTAATGTGGAAAAGCTCCCCGGGGCTGTATATGAAGATAGCAGGTGGTACATGAACCATATGGCTCCCAATGTGTCCCTCTGCTCTCACTATTCGGTTGAGCATCCCCCGCCTGGTACCCAGGCTGACATTCTTTCTCTTGGAGCAACTTCTTTTCCTATGAGGCCATTAATTTGAAGGTTATGGGGTGTCCTGTGCTTCCTGATTTGGGGGAGTGGTGAATCTGGGCAAGGCTAGCTGTCAGACCTGTGAGCAGCTCATCAACTTCAGGGGACTCAAGAATGTGACGGCAATGGGGTGACACAGACACCCTGGAATTCCTGTTATTAGGAAGGAAGGAGCAAAGCAGGAGAAGGGAAGGGAGGGGAAGAGAAGGGAAGTGAAAGATAAGAGAGAAGAATGAGAGAAACAAGGAAATCAAAGAAGAAACACAGACACAGACAGACAGACACACACGCACACACACACACACAACAAATGAGGTCAGCACAGTGTGAAATGAGGCAGAGCAGGGAGGAGTGACTCAGAGGTGGAGGGAGGCGAGTGAGAAGATGAGGCCAGTGCATGTATCACAGAAGAAAGAACATCTTGTTCACTGTCCATTCACTTATTCATTCATTCACTCATTCATCAAATATAAAAGTTTTCTTCCTTGGCTCCCTGCCCTACAGAAGGGGTCTGTCCTGTGTTCTGCCTATGTCTCCCCGAGGACAATGATAACAGAATGAGCCTGAGATGGAAAATGTGAGGGAGGAGAATACGGCGCACATTGGGTATAATCAAGGACTTCACGTCCTCTGGAGGTCAGAGGGTGTTCAAAGATGAGTGAGACATCTGCATAGGGTAGGAGGGGAAGATTTCGATTAGAAAGGACAGGCTGAGCAGTGCACAGGACTTCTGGGAAGAGCTGACAGGGTATGGGAAAGGCAAATGCCCTGGATATCTGAAAGTGATATCCCTGGGAGGCATACTCCTTTTTCTTTTTCTTTTTTAAAGGGAAATTGAGGAATGGATCTGGGGGAGAGTGGGTGTGTGTGGGGTTTGGGAGGAGTGGAGGGAAGGGAACTGTGGTCGGGATGTAATGTATAAGAGGAGAGAGAGAGAGAGAGAGAGAGAGAGAGAGAGAGAGAGAGAGAGAGAGAGAGAGAGAGAGGGAGGGAGGGAGGGAGGGAGGGAGGGAGGGAGGGAGAGAATAAACAGATTGGGATAACTGCCTGCGGCATGAGGCTCTGTGCCAGTTATGTTTCATATTTGGACTTCTCTTACGCTTTGAGTAATCCTGTAAGGTTTGCTAAGGCAATCCTGTAAGCTAAGGTTCCCTTAGCTCTAGTTCTCCTGAGAGCAGATCCTGAGACTTGGACGCTTGGTAGTCATGAAAGCAGCAATTTCAGGAAGCAGAAGAAAGGAAGACAGATGAATGGGCCTGAATGGAGGATGATGAAGGGTGATGGATGACGGTTCTTGACCATGGCAGTGAAGCTCTTGTCTGCTGGCATTTTCTGGACAGTGCAGAAAACCACAGTCATCATAGATTCGTAGACACAAAGACCATCACCACACCCACCACATCATAGACTCAAGCAAGGACAGAGAAAAACATAGGTGGGACCATCCATGTATGACATATACTGAGCACGTGCAGTGTTTATTGTCGTCATTGTTCTCCAAACTCTACAAAGTGATAATTGTAACATGCACAGGAGCTAGGTGTTACAGTTAGTAATCTTGAGATGAATCTTGTGCCTGTAGGTTGTCTGCACACAAGCCATTCTGTAGAGGACGCTCAGGCAGCTGGGGATTTTGATGTCTAGTCCATGGCATAGTGACTGTTGAGCAAGTCTCAAATACTCAGGGATAATTGAGGGACTCCCGGAATTTTTTTTTTCAAAGAAATGGACAAAGAAACAGTGAAATGCCCTTGAAACACCTACCATGGGCCCCTTCTAGCTGAGTGCCACCAAGTAACCACTGTTGATGCTACACAGAATGGATGAATCAAGCAGGCTGAGACCTGCCCAATTACTGACCCAGAGAAATGAGAGGTTAACATCACCCTTGTTATGGTAAGCCTTCACGCTCCATGGTGGTTATTTAACAGTAGGTAAAGACAACATGGCCTCACTTTCTGTTTCCTTTACTCACTGTCATAGCACGCTTTTTAGGACAGTACAGACCATCTCTTCATTTATGCCAAGTGCTGGGTAGATACCACTGTTTGGACTAAGTTCTGATGATCAGATATTTAATAACCACTGCGGGTGTGTGTGTGTGTGGGGGGGGGGGTTGGACTTCTCTCTAAACGGTGTCTGGATTTATTTACTTACTTACTCATTTACTCTTTTGCTGTGCCGAGGACGAGGACTTCATTTAGGGCAGCATGCACTCAAGGCATGCATTCTATAACTAGTACCATTCCTGGATCAGGGGCCTGAACCACCTGCCCCCCACCCACATAGGTGGGTGGAGACACACTCCATTCTTATCTTTGAGCTTTAGTTGGTGGCTGCACTTCTTGTGGGTTGTTTTTTTGTGTTTTGTTTTTTTTTTTTTGTTTTGTTTTTTTGAGACAGGGTTTCTGTGTGTAGTTTTGGTGCCTGTCCTGGACCTTGCTCTGTAGACCAGGCTAGCCCCGTGGCTGCACTTCTTAAAGTCCACTTTTAAATGCAAGCGCGTAGAGCCATCGAATCTGTCCCTGTTGAGAGCAGCTTCCCCTGAGCTCTTGGTAAGGAAAGCAGATAGGTGTGTTTTCCAAAAAGTAAAGCAGAAAACAGAATAAAACTTGAGGGGACTCTCACAGTGAAGAAGGCAGAGCTCACATGGAGACTGGAGGAGGAAGGTCTCTAGAGGAGGCATTGGTGTCCTGTGTAGGCAGAGGTCCAAGGGACAGAGACGGGAGTGAAGATGAGATCATGGCCCCTCACTTTTCAGGTACCCTCACTTGAGTTCCCTGTGACCTCAGCAACAACTTTGGGTAGTCATGTATGTACTGTAGTAGGGGGGTAGGGGGACATTGCTTTCATTGGTTACCCTGATTTAGTGAAGTAACATACCACTTCGGGGGCACAGATATGACTTGGATCATTTCTAGTCACCCTCTTGTGCCGAGTTCTTTATCTGGGTGGGGATCTCCCACAAGCCTCTTTGATCTGCTTTTGTGACTTTTCACTTTTCAGTCATGCTGGCTTATCAGAACTGTCTGATTTTCAGACTGTCCCATTTATCTTAACATCTTAGTCACATGGTTCAGTCCTTCCTTTTCACTTACTGCTGCGTGCTTGTGAATGTGAGAAACAAGACCCTTGCTCTGCGGCACCACACTCAAGAGACTGGGGCTAACAAAAGCAAAAGATTTTTAATTTTTATTTTATTAGTTAAAATATAATTACATCATTTTTCTCTTTGCTTTCCTCCATGCAACCCTTCCCATATCCCACTTCCTCTCAAATCCATGGACTCTTTTTCTTTAACTGTGATTGTTATACACACACACACACACACACACACACACACACACACACACACACACACGAGTCCACTTAGTATTGCTTGTGTGTATATGATTTCATGGCTCACTACCTGTTATTAGATAACCAATTAGGGGCCCATCCCTGGGGAAGACTAAGTCTCCCATTCTCAGTGTTCCTTAGCTGCCTGTAGATCTGGGTCTAGGGATAGAGCCCTGTGAGAATTTACCTCTTCCACATTAGCGCACCTGTTGGTTTTGTTTCTGTTCAGGTCTTGTTTAGGTAGCCATATTGTTGAGATATCATGGATGAAGTTTCCCTGTCAATTCTAGGAGACAAATTTCCAAGTCTTCTGACTCTTAAAATCTTTCTTCAACAAGGTCCTCAGTGTTCTCTGAACCTTAGATGCAGGATTTGTATGTCCACTGGGGCTAGACACCCTAAAAAATCTGTGGATCTTTTTTATGTTGACCAGTCATGGTTTTCTGTAATGGTCTCTGTCTGCTGCCAAGAGAAGCTTTTTCTTTGGTAAAGGGTGAGAGCTACTCTTAGATGTGACTATAAGGTTAAGTATTTAAAATTCCGTTCGGAATTGTGCTATTTTAGTAAATTGGCAGTAGTAGCTTCTCCTTTTAGATTCATGACCTCACCAGCCTATGGTAGCTGGCTAGCTTTTCAGTACCCAGCATGACTTCCCTCCTGTTGAGCTGCTCTTAAGTCTAATTAGACAGCTGGTGGGTACCCCCAAGATATGAGTACCAGTGCAGTACTTCTAGGATATCGTGCTGTGCTGGTCATTGACGTGGTTTAGAGACGTCACAACTGGGTAGAACTGCTGCTTGCTTCCCTCCCTTGGAAACTTGCTTAGCATATTCTGGTACCAGAAAGCTAGTCCTCAGGGAGGTCTGACCCAAATCCAGCTCTGATTCTCCGGGTCCTGTGTCCAAAGTGGATGGTAGCTTCAGCAATAGAGACTTATGCTCCGCCTCTGGGAGGTAATCAAGAACAAAAGCAATAGTCTTTATGGTTTTAGGACTTAAATGGGAGTTTCTCATGCCTGGTATTGAGATTTTTGTTAGACAGTATATGGCTCTTGGGGGGGGAGCATTGTCAGTCAGTCCAAGTGCCATAACTTCATTTAAATTGTGTGTGCGCGCACACACACTTTAATATGACATTCTTCAGAAAAGGACATTAGCACACAAAAAAACAAAGACAAAATGGCTGATGTGTTGATTTGGTACAAGACAGTAGTTTTTGAAGTCTCCAAGTGTGAGAAACTCCTCCCTCTCCCTCCCATAGGCTGGTGCTCCGGAGAGTTGCAATCTTCCATTCTTCTAGGGTGGCTGCTTTTCCAAACTCCTCATCCTTACTGATCAAGACACAAAGTCTTATCTAATGAGTGTTCTGGGACTTGAGGCTGCCCCTGTCTCTGATCATGGGCTTAGTTAGAGGGCAGAGTGTCTGCATATTTCCAACTATCCATGCTCTGAGATCCAGCAGGCACGGGCCGCTGGCTGGGGAAGCCAGGGTCCTAGAGCCTCCCACTCAGGTGTGACTCTGGATGAGGTCTCGTTTATTTGTCACAGTGCATCTGCGGCATGTGTTTGGCTTTCTAGCCTCTCTCCCATAGCGCACAGCCCTGGGGTGGCTGGGGCTGTAGGAGAGAAGGAGAAAGAAGCTGCTGCGTGGATGACGGTCTCAAGCCTGGCTGCTGCCCTCATGCTACTGACCACTGTGACTCCGCCATCTTGCCTTGATCGGTTCTGGAGACAATCCATCCTTCCTGCCGAGTACTGGCTATGTGAAGGTGGAGGAGGGCTTGGGTTGGTTTTTCTATGTCCTCTTGGGGCGACTGGTCACAGACGCCATTGTTCCCTGTCTTTGATGGTAATGTTAATGTCATCAGTGTCTTAACTTGTTCTGGCTGAAGGGTCTCCACCTTCTCGTGTTGTGCCACCCAGAAGAAGCACTTCACCCCATCCCCAACTCTCCTGAGCCCCCGCTCTGTAGACCAGCCTCCATGAAGAGCCTCTCCGGGACTGCCTGTCACCCGTGGCGGTCCTCTTGGCTCAGGAGGGAACTGAGGCCGAGGAGTCTCACTCAGGGCCGGTGTTCTCATAGTCTCCCCTTGTCTCCTATCTTCTGGCGTTTCCTCTCTGGGTAACACCCCACAATCTTTCACCATGCTTCTGAGAACTTCCTTCAGCCTCATCATGACTTTTTTTTTTTAGATGTGGTCATGCAGCTTTCCAAATATGGCCAAAGCTGGGTCTGGAAACACAGGATGGTGACTTGGGTGTGTTTCGGACAGTGGCTTCTGCAGCCTCTTGACTCTGATGAGACAACAAGAGTGGGGAGTTGGAGGGACGTTGCCATGAAACCACGACGGTGACCTCCAGGTCTGTTTTCAGCACCGTAATGAGTAGGGTGGAGAACTTTATCTTATAAAAATAGTGCCGATGACTTTTCTGGAAGAAATTTTAAGGGAAAACTATAACCAGAAAATACACTCTCCGAGAAGTGTAGCTGCCATTTCCTCCCAACTGTTTATTACATTGTTGGATCTTTCCCCAAAGCTTATCGACCTGGCATCACGTTATCTGAGGGATGAGAGTCATCTGCAGGTCAGAGTTCCCTGTGCACTCTTTCAGTAGACCATGGAGAAATATTCATTTATGTTGGAGGTTGTGTTGGCTCCCAAACTTCCTGTCTAGACTTACTAGATGTCTGCATTTCTCTTGGTTCATCAGGCTAGAATGGAAGTAACTCTGAAGTAGGATTAGAATTTGAGTTTGGGGCAGGGGGTGATGGTTTCCACATAAGGGTAGCTTATCAAGATCTAGGATTTTCTTCTCAGGCAAATCAGAACCGAGGATATGCATATCATAAATATGTATAATCATGAGGCATTTAAATCAGATTTATATATTACAAACCCACAAACTCTGACATTGATCAAGAAAATAAAGTGGATTTTCTTTTCTCTTTCTTTCTTTTCTTTTCTTTCTTTCTTTCTTTTTTTTTTTTTTTTTTAGTTTTTGATACAGAGTTTCTCTGTGTAGTTTTGGTGCCTGTCCTGGAACTCACTCTGTAGCCCAGGCTGGCCTTGAACTCATAGAGATCCACCTGCCTCTGCCTCCCTTGTGCTGGGATTAAAGGCATGTGCTGCCACCGCCTCACCAGTGGATTTCATTATTAAGGAAGTATATGAGAGTCATTCATAATGAGGTAGTGTATTGTCAGGTACCAAAGTGTCACTTGGGGTCTGAGTTAGTCACAGGCAATTCATGAATAAGGAATCACTTATTGGAATTAGGGGCTTGTTTTCACTGGATAGCATCAAATTACAGCAACACATGATGTAGTCATTCATAACAGCTGGTATACATCTGAAGGAAGAAAAATCAACATCTGTTCTCTCATGTTCCTCACAAGAGCCAAGATGTGGAACCAATTTAGATGCCCATTCATGGGTAAATGGAGAAAGAAAATATAGTATCTGAATGTAATGAAATGCTACTTAAAAAGAAGGGGTTTTGCCATTGTGACAGAATGGATGACATTATGGTATGAGACATAAGCCAGAAACAAAGAGACTAATATTACATGATCTCATTTATATGGAGAATCCATTCATTAATTTGAATTGAGCAAAGAAAAGAGAATGAAAGTGGCCAGAGTCCCTAGAAAGGAGTTATCAGGATCTGGAGTTTTTTAATAAAAGGTGAAAAAAATTCAGACAGGAGGGATAAGTACGGAACACAGTTAAAATTTGTGTGTAAAAATGATTAAAATAGTAACTAAACTTAACCATAACCAACACTTAATGGAGGTGGTTAATTGGTATGTCTATAAAAAGGCATGCTAGAGGACTCAAGGGTGTCATTTGCCCCAGTGACCTGTTTCCTCTATTTAAAACTCATTTTATCTTTCTGGGAAAAAAAAAAAGTAGCAACAACTTTAGCTCAGTCTTCACCTCCAGGCATCTAGTCACTTTTCCAAATGGAATGCATCAGATAAGAAGTGATGTGGTAATGTGACTGATTAGCACCAGGATGGCCAGGTTCAAATGCCAGCTCAGACCTTAGGACCTGACAGTGAATGGGTCCCTTAAACCCCACAGGAGGCTGCCTGTCTTACATGGTTACTCTGGAGACTGAATGTGGTATAGAATGAGTGTGTGTCACAAGAAGGGCTTCTTAAATCAGTTAGGTACATCCGTGACAGCACTCTGGGGCTCACAAAAGAAAATCAGACACCAGTTAAAGTTTTATAAAGTTTACCGGAATGAGGAAAAAGTTCTAGAATTTTGCAGCATTCTGGGCAAAAAGTAGGTCTGGAATGCCTCTCTTTACCATACATCTAAGCTATAGATAGAGCCAGAGAAAAAGAACAGACAGGAAAATCAGCTGCTTGGTTGTAGTCACCATTTGCCTTATATGGGAGTAGTCTGGTGGGCTGACAAACTGTTATTGACTCTGGTGCTGTTATTGACTGAGATTCAGCTGTCTTTTGTAATATTATATGTTTAAATTGCTTTACAGCTTATTTATATACCAAGTTAGGCCGTACTTATTTAGTACCTAAGTAGTTTTGGGTCAAGTTTTATCACCCAAATACAGAGACAAACTTAAGCGGAGTATTACTTTAACAGTCGCCATGAATCTTGATGTGTAACCACAGCTCAGCCCGCTGCAGGTGGTACCACTCCCTAGGCAGGAAATCTTGAACTCTGTAAGAGTGAAGAATTCAAGCTAAGCATAAGGAAGTTGGCAAGTGAACTTGTATGCATTCATTTCTTTCCTTTCTGCTCTGAACTATGGATGTCCTGTGACCAGATGCTTCAAGCTCCTGCTACTCATATCCCTGCTATGGTAGACTGTAATCTGAAATTGTAACTCTTTTCTCTCTAAGTAGCTCTTTGTCATGGTAATTATCAGAACAACATAAATGAGACTAGAATAGCAAGGTTTCTGGGTTGGGTACCAGTAATACACTCCACTGAGTTTTAATCAACTGCATGCATTTCTTTTCCAGTTAGATGAATGGACTAGATTCCTCTTGTTCTGTTAGGGATTCTATGTAACCTTAGTCACATATAACTTAACCTGGCTGAATGTCATGTTTCTGACTTACACAGCGGTGATTTCAGTTAGAGACCTTTTAAACATCTTTTGTAGCTTCTCAGGATGACTTTTTCAAGATTAAAACACCCTAAGATGCTTGTTTGTCTTTTTGACTGTCTCCCATCTGAGATGCTTACATTAGCAAAGTCAGCTGCCAAATGCCTCTTGGCCCTGGGAAAGTCTGTTTCCCTGTAGCTAACACAACCAGCATTCGGAGGGTCAGTCACACATCATTGTTGTTGATATCAGGCAAAGTGGGAAGCCAGCACAACACTTCCGGAGACAACAGATATATGTGACAGATCTCCTGAGGTGACAAGTGAAACCACAGGGCCTTTTAAGTCAAGCCAAAAGCTGAGGTTCAGGAAAGCAGCTGATAGAAGTTAGCAGCTTGTTTGATCAGGACACGTGGAACATGATTCAATCTTCTACCAACTAGAAGCTCTCCTCTTACTGGAAGTTGGCAGCAGCCGGAACTCTGAGATGCAGTGTGGATGGCTGACTGGTTTGCCTTCTCTAGAAAACACTTTAGGATAGAAAGATTCACATGTTACCAAAGCAGAGAAGCTCAACAGGTTTGCCATTTCCCTTAGGAGGAATCGAATGTGTCAGGGGTTGTTGTCAACATCCAGCAGGGGGAAACAGATCAAACTGGGTCAGTACAGGGAGTGCTGTCCTTACTGTGGCTGTGTGTGCTCAAAGTCCAGGCTTCCTAGGTGTCCTGGTTTGTTTTCCTATTGCCTCAATAAACACTATGACCAAAAAACCTCAGGAAAAAAAAGAGACACATCTTACAGCATCAACTCCATCATGAAGGGAAGTCAAGACAGGAACCTGGAGTCAGTAACTCCTGAAGACGCCACAGAGGAATATTGATTATTAGCTTGGTCTCTGTGGCTTGCTTAGCTTGTTTTCTTATATTTCTGGCTGTGAGCCTAGCCTTTAATGGCTGGACCATCTCTCCAGCCCATTAGTTTGCTTTTATACAACTTAGGACCACCTTCCCAGGAGTGGCACCCCCACATGGAGCTGGAATCTCCCATATTAATCATTCATCAAGAAAATTTCCTCATAGATTTTCCTGTAGGCCAATGTGGTGGAGACATTTTTTCAGTGGAAGTTTCCTCTTCCCAGATAACTGTGGCTAGTGTCAAGTTGGAAAGTAAAACAAAAACCAGCCAACCAGCACAGCAGGATTGTGGTTTGAAGAACCCAGGAAGAAGGAGTCTGAAAACACACAGAGGACCTACCCAGTATACCTCTCTTCTTGGGTTTCTTCACAAAGGAAGAACTGTCAGGGCCTCTTGCAAGGAGCCTATTTATCCTCTGATGCTCATTCATCCCAATTCCCGATACAGCGATAATCAAAACCATCTCTTTTAAAACACTCAGTAGCTGCTGGAAGCAGATAGGGTGACAGGTATATGAATGGTCCATTGAGTTAATGAAGAAAAGTCTATAAAGCAGAAGTAAATACTCAGGAACGTCAGCCCTCTGGCGACATTCAGTGGCTTGATTAAGAGAAATGCTAGAGCCACGCACTCCCTAGGATGTTCATTAGGCAGCATTCAGTGCTGAGTGCCAAGCATCAATTCTCACCATGGCACATGGTCCCTAGAGAGAGAGGTTCCACTTTGTAAAGCTCCACACAGAATTGGGGACAGGGAACCAAGTGGCAATGCAAACGTGGCTGTTCTCTGGTTGGAAGTGACACTGAGTGAGGAGGGCTAGATTTACAGAGGTCAGGGGTGGTGGCTGGGCATTCCACTGAATCCATTCAGAGCAAGCTGCCAGCGAAGCCACTAAAGCAAGGGCGAAGACAGGAGACTCCAGGGCCATCGCCTTTAATGTCTTCTTATCAGTGCTGTCAACTCTTGGGGGGCAGGGGTTACTAATTTTTCAAATGAGTCTGCTATGACATGGGCTTTATGGAGCTGCTGTGATTGACAGGCCAACTGTGTAGTCTCTGAGCGAGAAGAGATGATTTGGTGAAGTGATAATTTGTGTGTCTGTCTGTGCATGCAGCAGCGACATGGACACACGAAGCCACACACTCCCCACCCCCACCCGCTTTGAACTGGATGGAAACTTCAGTGTTCATGACTTTACTCCGCTTTTCCGTCTACAAAAGGAGGCAGTTTTTAAGGCTTGCTCCTTGTGTCTATCATTGTACTGTTACTTCTCCAGAACAATTATTATTTAGAAAAAAATGAAAAGAAATGTTCGAGGCATCTGAAAGGGAGAGTAAATAAACTATTTAAAACAGAGGAGACAAGAGAGAGGGATTAATGTTCTTATTAATATGGGTCATCACAAGGTTCACTGTTAACGGCGTCTGGAGTGTGAGGCCTTTTATTTCATTTTTACTTAGGTTTATGGGTGTCTTGCTTGCATGCATGTCTGTGTCCCACATGCAGAGGCCAGAAAAGGCTATCAGACCCCCCAGGATTGGAGTTACCTATGGTTGTGAGCCGTTGTGTGAGTGCTGGAATTGGAACTTAGGTCCTCTATAAGAGCAGCTGGTGCTCTTAACTGCTGAGCTATCTCTCCAGCTCCATCTTGAGGTCTTGAACAACCAACCACAAGCCTCTCTCAACACTCTCTCATTTAAGCCTTTCTAGTCTGCAACTCAGAGCACCTGATTTGGCCTCAGGGGCGGTTGCATACTCCAACTCTCATCTGTAGATTGTGACGGGGACAAGAGGACAGGTCTTTTGGCGACCTACTCTGGCCAGACACATATGCAAACACCATTCTGAGAGGCACCTCTAGACTTGCCTAACCTCTTTAGTGGAGAAACAGCTGATTTGATGGAGGGCTCCGTGAGACTCTTCTGGAGAATTTTGAGGAGCCGGATGAGGAAGGATCCTTGGACCTTTGGGTAGAGAGATCTCAATATATAGCTCAGACCTTCAGGATTGTTCTGTCTTCTCCATCTGCTTCAGCAGACTGTAAATAAGAACCTACATCCCACGGTGATTAGAGTTTCGTTTCTCCTTGCTCCTTGATGCTAAGTAAGGCCAGTCACTTCTTGCGCTTTACCTCCCTTCCTATGGGGACTGTATTAGTTACTCTCCTTTACTGAGGCAGTGCGTGACAGAAGCACCGTAAGGAGGGGAGGACTTCTTTTTGGCTCACATGTCCCCCATGGTGGGAAGATATGGTCGCAGGAACACGCAGGTCACATGGTCACACTCCATGGGCGACCAGGAAGTAAAGGATAGACAGGAAGTGGGGCTTCCTCAACACCTCACTCGTTCCAGGGAAGGTAGACCTCTATAACCTTCCAAAACAGGACCACCACCTGGGGACCAAGTGTTCAGATGCACGAGCCTGTGGGTGGCATTTAACACTCAGACCACAGCAGGCACAAATTGCTGTTGGCCAGTTGAGTTCGTTCTCCAATTCCGACTTCTTTGATTTTTCTCGTGAAACCCTGAGGCATTCTTGGTTTCTCTTCTTATTCAGCCTCCCCTCCCCACCCCTGCCCCCATTCAAATTATAAGTTTTTTTTTTTTATAAGAAACTTTTATTAAGAAACTTACTTAAAAGTTTCTGCTAGTGGGTGGAAATTCTGGAAGGGAATTTTCAGGCTTGGCTGGTCTGTGCTCACTCTCTGAGAGACAGCACCATTGCTCTTCCTCTAGAGACATCCAGGACGGTCTCGGTTTTTCATCATCGCCACGAAATGCCAGAGGCAGGCTAATCTTGTAAAGAAAAGAGGTCTATTTAGTTAACAGTTCTAGAAGCTGAAAGTCCAGATAACATGGCTCAGGCCCTGGCAGGCGCTTCCACCACAGCCTTGTTACTCCATGTTGGGAGGAAATGGTGGGAAGACATGGGGATGAGGGATGGCATCCCAGCTGAGAAGACAGAGAGCCAGACAGAGTCAGGTTTGGGTTTCTAGAGCAACAGTTTGAGACCTTGAGACCAACAAAGGAGAACCAGTTAGTTCTTAAAAGACTTCCCACCAGGCCCTGCCTTCTAAAGTTTCCAAATCAACCAATACCACCACAGGTTTCAAAGTTTTGAGGGATTCACTATATGGAAACCATCACAAACAATCACACAGAGGGAAGATTGCCTTGTCTTCAGTATGAGTCAGGGAAAGGGATGTGAGCAGGGTTTAACAGGGAGGGACAGAACCAACTGCAGAAAAGGACAGGATCAAGCTATTATTTCCTACGATATGATATGATCTTTTTTGCCTTTTCCCTTCAAAGAGTCTGTGCATGTATATGTGGGTATGTGTGTTTACATATATATACATAACATATATATTCTTATTTATGTGCAAACATGAATAAAATGGCAACTTAAGCTGTAGAAATGATCTATATAGCAGTATTTACCAAAAACTTTAAACCAACTTGTGAAACCAACAGAAATAGAAGGCCAGGGATGTAGCTCAGTGGTAGAGCGCTTACCAAGCATGTGCAAAGAAAGCTCTCTGATCTCTGGTGTTGCCAGGAGAATCTAGATGTTACATTTACAATGAGTGTCTAAAAATTTGGGGAAGCTGGGGTGAGGCAAAGCCCTGTCTTGCCCATTGCCATTGAATCCATACAGCTGCCATCTGCAGCACCCCACGCGGGTGTCCTGACAAAATCGAGCACTAGGCTTAGAGAAGGAGTTGGAAAGATTAGAAAGTTCAGAGGCAACTTGCTCTGCAGGGCATGGTCAGGTCCAGTCTTGTTGGGGTCCACAGAGGTTTCCTAGTGAGATCTGAGCTTGCTTTGCACAGCAGGGCTGCATAAGGGGATGGATTGACCATGTGCATGGGTACCAGGTGTTTGGAATGTTCGCACTTGGCTGTGCTGGGGGGAGGTCTTTTGTCCCACCCTTGGCTTTCCTTTAAAATCCCTTTAGCAGAGACAGAAGGGGCTGGTGGGTTTTGACCCAGGCCCTCCCGAGGCTATCCTGTGTTTCTATCTGTCTCTCTTCTCTATAGTCTATCTAAATATTTCTCACTTCTCCCTGCTCAAGAGTACCTTGGGGGAAAAATAGGGGCAGCCCCCCCCCCAGTCTGAGCTCTGCCACCAGATAGTACCTTTGTGACCTCGGACACATCACCTTCACTCTCCAGGCCTCCAGTTTTGTTTTGTGAAATGAGAGTTCTCCTAAGCAGTCCTTACAAAGCCCAAAGCACGTGATAGAATCTCGGTGTAGGGTGAGTCTCAGGATTGAGTCTATTCTAAGAGTGCAGAGACCAGAAAACAGAGGCCTGACACCTGCTGCATGGCTCTCCTACACCCTCTCTCTCCAGGTGACAGTCCCAGGAAATCAGACAGAATACGGAGTGAAGAGCTGTCACCCCATCTCCTTCACTGAGTAGCTCTGACTGTGGGCACGGAAGTCAGCTGCATCTCTGGGTCTTTCTCTGCAGGACGGGGCTATTATTACCCATTACATCTGGCTCACAGTGCTGTGCTGCAGCCAGCACCCCACAGCCTTGGCTCCTTCTTGCTGCTTCAAATTAAGATGAAAATGGCTTGGGAATCTAGGTCAGGGCTCAGGGGCCCCAAGTCACTTTCCAGAGAATATTGGCCTTCAGCTTCTTTTGTGGTTTCTCAATACCACAGCACAACTGGTCTCTCCTTGCGCTGAAGGTGCTGTGCTGGACTGAGCATTCTTTCCTTTGGGGATGTTTCCTTTGGATAATATTTAACCCAGAAGATAAAAACTTTGTAAAGCCTCTGGTTTGATTGTTTTGTCAAAGATTGACTTCAGATTTAGATCCATAGAACAGGTAACTTTTCTTATTAACAGATTTAAAAAAAGTCATATTTCAAAATTTTGTATGGTTTTCATTTAGATAATTTTTTTGTACTTTTTTTCAGAGTCAGACTATGCAGAGGAATAAAATTGTAAATTTTTACACAACTCCATCCCTCATAACTGAGTATCTATATTGGTGACATTTTTATTTTAGTGACAACTCACTTCAGCTGGAGTGGGAGATTCATAAGTAGAACAGAATTCAGGCATGTCTAGGTTCAGGGTCATTAGGAGGTCGCATCTGAGCGTCTTTCTGGCAGGTTCTCTTCAAATGGTAGGCACATTGGTCGTGGCTGCTCAAGTAATATTTTCACAGCAAACCACAGAAGAACAGAAAAGCCTCCCTGTATGTCTGGCTAAAGGAACCCAGCCCACATCCTGTGTTCCTCTCTGGACAACTAGTCCCTAAAGCCAAGGAGATGTTCACATCAGATTGACAAGGCTGGGGTGGCATGTCCCCTTTCATTCTACAGCTCCAACAGTGTGGGTTTGTCTCGGTGTCACAGCCTTCTCACTGTTTGTTAGTAGCCAGAAGGATGCTCTGGTGTAGTCCCGATGGCCACTCAGCAGGGAGTAGTCATTGGGATTATGTTTGTCTCTCCCATGCTTGACTTTCTGGAAGGCAATGCATTACAAAGAGGAATGTTCAGGTGTTTGCCACTGTGGAAAAGAATCCAAAGTAGAAAACCAGATTGGAACGAGAAGCTTCAAACTCATCCTTGAGAGCTCCCGTGGACTTCGGACCTGCTGTCCTTGGCATCCATTGACACACTTGCCACCGTGCCTTCTGGTGAAGGTTTTTTTATACAAACTCTGAGTTAGGTGCCTGCTTTTCCTCTTTAGAAAAGAGGGGATTGGCATCATGGGGCTGTCATTCTGCTAAAGAAATCCCCTCAACACCGAAACAAGTCACCTTCACTTTCTTAGAATTGTGCAGAGAATTCTTGAATGGTGTTAGGTGAAATTCACCTTTCTGTGACATTTTGAAGACAAAACAAAACAAAACAAAACAAAACAAAAAACCCAATAAAACAAAACCAAAAAAACCCAAAAACCCGACGACTGGGAGAAAAATAAATAATCTAATGCCTTGAATATTGAAAGCCTTACAATGATTCCATACACGCTATCTCCCTTTGGGTGGGGGGCAGTCTCTGACCCTGGTGGGGAGACTGAGGAGTCCTCTGAGTCACTAAAGCGGCTCTCAATAGCTTGAGTCTAAGACTGTGAGTTCTTGATTTTTACAGTCTTGGATGCCTTTACATCCAGATCAATTTGGGATTTTTCCTCAGGTCTTTAGGAATCCAGGACTCTGTTATCAACAGAACTCTCCCTCACACACCCTGAAGTTTAGACCTCCCCTGAAATTAAGATCTGACACCTTTTCTCCCCTCAACCGCAGGTCAGTATCTTTCTTCAGATCTTCCAGGCCATCACACCCCTGTCCGCTTAGGAACAAACAGTCTCTCTTGTGTTTTCAATTGTCCTTTGACCTTCTTTCAAGTGACATTGACCTCCCTTCAAATGTGCATTATCAGTTTTCCCCTTCCAAAAAGGTCTTTGAAGTTCTGTGCTTTGTGACTACAAGGCAGCCTCATCCTGTCCCTGCAGCATTTACTGGAAGTTTGGCGGGAGCTGGCTCCCAGCTTTATGTCAGTGCCAACCTATAAACAGGTGGGCTAAGGACAGTGGTGTGGTCAGGGGGTTCCGGCTTCTAACTGCAGGTGGTTTCCCTACTGCTTCTTGTAAGAGGATCTCCTACAAGGCTACATTTCAAAATTCTGAATCTGTTGTGTTTACATCCTTGTGAGTGGGTTCCCTCTCCTTGGTGTTGAATGCCAGCTGGGAGTGAGGCTGGGGACATTGGGATCCTCTCTTATCTGAGAGGGGCCCTCACCAGAGCCTATCTTGGGCTTGGGGAGGTATTCCGGTCTGCACACCCAAACATCTGAGGTTTAATTTCAGGCTTTGGATCTCTTTCTGATTGTATTCAGTCTGTGACCCCAAACTTGCTTCACCAAGCCTCCAGCTTCTGGCCTGCAAGTCAGATGGTGGGTTGTTTTCACCCATGGGGTCTCTTAGAGCATTGGGGTCATGTCAACTTGGAGCACTGAATGAAAGAACACCACAGAACAGACAGGTCCTCCCTTAAGCCAGCCTCTCTACCAGCATCAGAGGATGATGGAGGCTACCCATGGTAGCGATGTTACCTGGATTCCACACCTCAATGAACTATCTCACCACTCCGTGTGGAACTTAGATGGCTGGTTGATTTTTACAACAAAGAATCCAAGTTAGAGCAAAAGGTGCCACTGCAAAGGGACTTCTCATTGCAAACATCCTTTGCCCACCAATGGTAGACAAGTTACAAACACTCAAAACAGGTCAGGAGTCGGTGGGAAACAACTGGAAGCATTTGTGAGACTTTCTAGGCTGTTTCTATCTTTTGACCACTAAAGCATACATAGATCCTGGGACAGCACAGGGAATTTATTCTGCTTCCTTACTGGGAGAGACCAGACTCTTTCCGATACATCACAGCTAATGGGGAATACTAGAGAAGCTCGGAGGTGCTCTTGGGGGCGGCTTTCTCATCAGAGGCAATGGTCTTTTAGCTGAGACTGAGCAGAGAATAATCTGGGTGCAAGTCCAAGCCTTAGTCATGAGGCCCCATAAGAGTGGGAAAGCCAGGAAAACATGAGTTACAACATTGGAACTGCCTTTTCATAGCTATGTGTCTGGAGTCACTCTTTAATCTCTGAGTATCAATTGACTCTTTTATAAAATGGGATTACTGTACCACATTGTACTTAACTTACTGTGGAGATTTAACATAAAACGTATAGGAAGCTATGATGTTAGATTAGGCTCCTGCACTGGCTCAACAGATCAGTTATGAAAAATCAAAATGGAGTCACCTATGCTCTAGGTCAGCACCATGGAACCGAGTCTAAGTGGTGGTCTGAATCTCCCACAATGAGAAGAAATGAATGAACACAAGCGAACTTCATAAATAGAGCAGCGTCCCTGGGCATGGTAATGCAATAGCTCTGCCCTAGTCTTCATGTCCTTTGCTCATCACTGAGAGTGACCGGGAGTGAGCTGATGCTAGCCAACTATTGCTGTTCCTCCGACCCTGCATAAGGGAAGTCATGTGCAATGACCAACCTGCTTCTTCATTTCTGCTTCCTTCTGCATTTCTCTGTGTATGAAACCATGAATGAATTGTTGGAACACTCCTTCTATTTTATGTATCGCAGTGTTGCCCAATTCTAGAATGAAAGGCAAGGTCAATGAATGACTTAACGAAATCATTGTAATTTTGATCATTGATAGAATAAAACGACATAAGGGATATAAAAATGCCTGTGACAGAAGATGACAAAAAACAAACAAACAAACAAAAAAACAGTAAGTGGAATGTGGTGTTGAAGAACTGGGCCCACCCAGCTGCGTGAGAGTGACATAAAGGGACGGCATGTGGAGTGGACACACTGAGGTGTGGCTACCTCATCGACCCCTTGTGTTTTTCCAGGTAGAAAGTGATTTGGACAAAAATAATTTTGGCTGTCTAATCATCTAGAATTTGGTCAGAAGAAATTTCTCTGTTCCTTCAAAACATAAAAAGAAAAGAAAAGAAAAGAAAAGAAAAGAAAACACGGCTGTACTTCCGGTGAAGTCAGCGGCAGAGGCTCTTTGGAGACACCCTCAGCATACCCTCACTTCTCACTTGTACCCTGCTCTTCCCCTCTCTGTTGGCCACTAACCTCCCTAACCTGGCAATGATCCCTTTTCACTTCCTGCAGTTACTGCAGGATATGCACTCACATCTGAAGATTCAGAGCTAGTAGCCTCTGGATCTGGGATCCCTCACTCAATATATTTTCCAGTTTTATGCATTTACTTGAGGAGTTCATGATTTTTCTTCTCATCATGCACCATATTTTCATTAACCATTCACTGGTTGAAGGACATTCAGGGTGTTTCAACTTCCTAACTATTGTAAGTAGAGCAGCAATGGACATAGCTGTGCAAGTATCCATGGAATAGGATGTCGGTTCCTTTGGCATATGTCAAGGAGTGGCACAGCTGGGTCATATGATAGATTTATTTTTAACATATCTTTCGATTAGAGAATTGAGGCCGTTGATATTTAAAGCTATTACTGGAATGTGTGTGTGTTAATTGTGGCCATTATGTTGTTGAATTTGGGTGTTGTTGTTTGTATTCTTGGTGGTATTTTCTGGTACAATATTAATTATTTTTTATTTCTTTCCATAGTCTCTTTTCTATACTCGTTCCTCTTTTTAGACTATATTTTCTTTAGATTTGGTTTGTGTAGTAGAATATTGTTGTGAGGTGTGTTACTTTTGTTTATGTTGCATTTGTTTAACTCTGTGAAGCTGTGTTACTTTGCCTGTGTAAAACACCTAATGGTCTAATAAAGAGTTGAATGGTCAATGGCAAGGCAGAGAAAGGATAGGCAGGGCTGGCAGGCAGAGAGTATAAAATAGAAGGAGAAATCTGGGAAGAGGGATTGTAAAGAGCTAGGAGCCAGAGAAGGAGGAGGACCCCAGGGGCCAGCCATCTAGCTAAACAGCCAGCCACAGAGTAAGAGTTAAGATTTACAGAAGTAAGAGTATGGGAAAAACACAGAGGCAAAAGGTAGATCAGATAATTTAAGTTAAGAAAAAAAAAAAGCTGGCTAGAAACTAAGCCAAGCTAAGGCCAGGCATTTATAATTAAGAATAAGCCTCTGTGTGTGATTTATTTGGGATCTGGGTGGTGGGCCCCCCTAAAGAGAAAAAAAAACAACAACAGGTTTGCTGGGTATAATTTTTTTTTTAAGTCTGTTTATGTTGTGTATGGCAGATAGTTTTGCTGGGTATATTAGTCTAGGCTGGCCATCACAGTCTTTTAGGACTTGGAATGCATTGCTCCAAAGTTTCTGTTGAGAGATCAGTTGTTATTCTGATGAGTTTTCCTTTATATGTGACTTTTGGTTTTGTTTATTTTTCTTGCAGCTTTCAGTACACTTTCTTTTTTATGCATACTTAATGTTTTAACTATGATGTACCTTGGGGATTTTCTCTTCTGGTCTTATCTATTTGGTGTTCTCTGTGATTCTTGTTTTTGTTTGGGTGTGCCTTTCCTTAGTTTGGGGAAGTTTTCTTGTTGAAGACCTGGTCTATGGTGTTGACTTGGTATTTTCTCTCATTTGTGTCTATACTTCAAAGGTTTGGTTTTTTTTTTTAAGTATTGCACACTTCCTGTGTGCTTCTGTTCTCTGTTAATTTTTTTCATATCCATTGCTTGTTTGGTAGAGATCCTCTTCTTTGTCTTCAGGCTCCTGGCATTCCATCTGCCTCTGGATTCATTCTTTGAGGTCTCTAGCTCGGTTACTGGGTTTTCTTATTCCATCTTCATTTCATCTCGAGTCTTCTTCAGTTTTTCTGTCTCCTCATTGAACTCCTCTCTCAAGTCTTGGATTGTCTTGTCATTTCTATCATCTTTATGTTTGTGTTTTCTTGGGCATCACTTGGGCATTTAGTCTCCTTAAATTCTCTCTCTTTAATTTCATCAAGCCATTTCTTTGTGTTTTTATTTGTTTGTCTTTTTGGTTTTTGTTTGTGTTTGTTTGTTTTGAGACAGGGTTTCTCTGTGTGGCTTTGGAGCCCTGCCTGGAACTCACTCTGTAGCCCAGGCTGGCCTCAAACTCACAGAGATCATCCTGCCTCTGCCTCCTGAGTGCTGGGATTAAAGGCTGCCTTTAAACTTGTTAAATTCTTTGATGAAGTTTATAATTGTTCTTTTAAATTCTGTCTCCTGGGTTTCACCTAAGTAATTCTCTTTGGCAAGCATTTCTACAGGACTGGTGGGTTCTGGAAAGAAGATGCTGGCTTGATCTTTTATATTGTTGCTATTTTTGCAATAAGATGTGGGCATGATGCCTTCTTTTGTTAGGGATAGAGTAGTTTGGGGCAGAAGAGAGGATGTGCAGGTGGGTTGGGCCTAGAGGTTAGAAATGGCTTGGGTGGAATAAAGTCAGGTAGACAGAGGGAGCTGGACTGGTATAGAGGATATGTTTCCTTGTCCAAGTCTGGGGTGTGGAGGTAGATCTGGCTCGGTTGAAGAGTTGCATATGACATGGGAGGGTCCTGTGGGTTGGGGGATCTGTAGAGGTAGTCCCAGACAAAGCTTAGAGCTCCTTTGCAATGAAGAAAAGGGAAAAGACTAGGCCAGAGTGTCGTATGTGGGAACCAGACTAGATCAAGCAGCTTCAGCAGAAAGGGTGAATATATTAGTGAGTGTGCTGCATGACTACACATGCACAGTTCAGTAGCTAAGTAAGGGGTCTTCCATCTTATGTCATATGTGCGCTGCGTGATTATGGAATGTGCGGTGTGGTCATGCAATCTGTGCATGTGTGGCGTAGCTCCATAAGCCCACATGCACATGTGCAAAGAAAGCCAGACACAGACTCCTCCCCTCTCTTCTGCTCTTTTCCTAATATTTTAAAATACGATATTGATGAATCTGCAGATGAAGAATTTGGATGAATAAGGTCAAATGAACACCATATATATGCATATGTATATATATCATACAGCATATTAGAAATACATTGCAAACATAATATACTTCTTGATTTACCATGTCTAACATATTTACCATTAGTCTCTATAGACAGAGTCTGTCTTCCCTGGTGCCATACCATAACGGATAGGCACAAATTATCCCGTAAGGAGGCAGTCACTTTTCAATAACCATGATATTATTAGTGATTATTTATTGTAGTCCTGAAAGATTATGAGATTTACCTGAGGTTTCCCAGTTAGTAAGTAACAGAGAGAGAATTTTCAACTTGGGAAAAGACAGTCAACGATAGACTTCATTTTTGACCCTGGAAGTAGATATGGCTTTTGGCCTTCAGCCTCTGCAGGAGACATTCTCTTTCCGGAGCCGCCAGGCAGTGCTGGGACCTCTCCTGCCTCTTGAGCTCGCTGGGATTTCTGCCAAGATCTCTTCATTATTAAGGCTTTGCGTGAGAACACTCTGGCCGTGAGCCTTTCCTGTGTGGCCTCCCAGCTCCAGCCATTCCTTTGGCAAGCTTCCCTCTGGAAATGGAGACTTCCCTGTAGATTTCACCTTGGGGGCTTACAGAGCGGATCACTGTTATCAGAGCTGCGGCTTCCAGCCGCTGCTCCTTTCCTCCCCATGACTCATCCCTGAGCCCAGTCTCAGCTCACTGAGATGCACCATTTAGGAATGTGCTGCTCCCTGCAGTTTCCAGGAATCGGAGGCTTAACACCAGGCTTTGGAAACGTGTGACGACTTTGCATATTGCTTTAGAAAAAAATAATTCATAAATTCTTTGAGAATTTAACATAATGTATTTTGATCATATTCACCCCTCTTCCCCCACTCCTCCCATACCCACCCTCACTCACCTCCCTACCCACCCAACTTTGACTATTCTTCCCTCCCCATCAAGTTCCATTATTCCCCAGAAACCAGGGAGTGGGGCCTGCCCTGAAGAGTGGTTGACCTCCCAGTGGTCACCTCATTAAAGAAAACATCTCATTAAAGAAAACATCTTTCCCCTTCCCAAGAAGCTGTCAAATGCCAGCAGCTCCCACCTTCCCAGCTTCATGCTGGGGTTTCTGTTTGCCTGGAGCTTGCACAGAACTTGTGCATACTGTCACATTCGCTGCGAATTCGTCCTTGTAACTGCCTTGTTGTGTCTGGAAAACACAGTTTCCCTGGAGTTATCAGCCACCTCTGGCTCTTAGAATCTGTCTGACCCCTCTTTTCTGAATAGCCCTGAGCCTTAGAGGGGTGTGTGTGATTTGTACATTCCACTTAAGCCTGACCACTTGCCAGTCTCCCGTTCTCTGTGGGTTGACCAGTTAGTTGAAGGACTCTGCCATCTGTTGAAGGAAGAAGCTCCTTGGATGAGGGTTGAGAGATGCACTTGCCTGTTATTATATCAATAAGACCTTTGGAGTCATTTTAATACTATGATCACTGAACAGATCACTCCCCAAAGGCCTGGGGCCTATTTATCCACAAGTACTTGATACCTTTAATAGTGTCAGGGATGGGTTCCACCTCATGGAGTGGGCCTTAGAGGCAATCAGAAAGTAGTTGGTTACTTCTAGAACATTTGAGCCGTTATGGCACCATTGGGCATACGCATTCCTAGGCAGGGCTCTTGATGACATTTAATCTTTCCTACAAATTGGCATGTCTTTTAGTAACAGTTAATTTGTGGACAGGGGCATGAATGTGGCTAGCATGTTAGTTTTAATGTCTAACCTAGAAGACTGATGTAAAGTCTTGAGGTTCCAATTCTTTTTCTGTGGATGGGGATAATAGAAATATAGTCAGTCATCCACCCCTCTATATATATTGGCAGTTGGACCCACCCAAATGCCCATAATTCATGAATGATCAAGTTCCTTAGAGGAAAAAAAGTATTTGGTTATACTCCGCATACATCCTCTTGTCTTTTTTAAATTACCATTATATCACTTATAATTCCTAGCATAATATAAATAGGTACTATTTTAGGAAGTAATGAAAGAACAAAAGGCTATACATATTTAGTACGGATTGTAGTACAATATTTTTAGGTGTGTTACTTTTGTTTATGTTGCATTTGTTTAACTCTGTGAAGCTGTGTTACTGTGCCTGTGTAAAACACCTATGGTTTAATAAAGAACTGGCTAATAGCAAGGCAGGAGGAAGATTAGGCAGGGCTGGCTGGCGGAGAGTATATAGAGAAGGAGAAGACTGGAATTGGAGAGCTAAGACCTAGCAGCCAGAGGAGGAGGACAACTCCAGGGGCCAGCCACCTAGCTACACAGCAAGCCACAGAGTAAGAGTAAGATTAACAGAAGTTAGAGAAAAGGAAAAGCCCAGAGATAAAAGGTAGTTGGAATAATTTAAGATGAGGAAAGCTGGCTAGAAACTGAGCTAAGCGAAGGCCAAGCATTGATAATTAAGAATAGGCCTCTGTGTGTGAATTTATTTGAGAGCTGGGTAGCAGGCCCCTAAAAGAATACAAAACAACCAACCACAACAGATTAATATTTTCCTTTGTAATTTTTTGAGACAGGGTCTATGTAGTCCTGTTTAGCCTTAAACTCATAATCCTCCTGCCTCTGCCGCCCAAGTGCTAGAGTTACAAGAACGTGCTGTCCTGTCTCAACTTTTATCTTATATTTTTGATCTGTGGTCAGTTGAATCTGCAGAAGCAGATGCAGCTACTACTGGGAGAGGAAAATGTGACAAGTCACTTAAAGCCCCTGGCAGGAGGACAGACATTCAGGCTAGCCAGTGGCAGGCACACCCGTGTGGCTGCTGGCTGAAGATCGCTGGGATGAGCCACGTGCCACTGGGGTTTGCATCATTGATGTTCAGTTTGGTCCGCGTGCCCGAGTCCTCTGCAGGAGCATTTTGAACTCTCTCTGGAGCCCCTCCAACACTGGCTCCAGCAACTTCATCTCTTGGGCCCCAGGGCCTCTGTTGTGCCTGGCATTTATCCAGGCTGATTTGCAGGAGGAACTATCTTTTGCTTCCAGTTGTGGCCAGGTGTGCACCCCAACACTCTGTGGCTGTGTCCTAGAAACGGTGTTCAGCACTTTGCTTGCCTTGATTAATTGCTTTTGAAGTTGTCCCTGTCCCACCTCCACCGAGTCCCAGACACCTCTGGGTTATTATTCTCCAGGTAGTGCAAGCGCTCACAGTGTGCATGACACCTTCAAGTTTTATCTCTTGTAATTCCTCGAAAGCTCCTGCTCTGGTTTTTCTCCATCAATATGCAGGGCACCTGCATCCATCTGATCATCAATTTAGCCTAACTGCTTACTGTGCTGGGCAGTTTTTGTCAACCTGACACAAACCTAGACATATCAGGGAAGAGGGAATCTTAATGGAGAAAATGTCCCCATCAAATTAGCCTGTGGGCTAGGCAAGTCCGTGAAGTGTTTTCTTGATTGATGATTGATGCGGGAGAACCCAACCACTCCTCAGTTATGTCTTCCCTGGGGCCCAGGGCTCTGGATGGTATAAGAAAGCAGGCTGAGAAAGCCACGAGGAGCAAGCCAGTAAGCAGCACTCCTCCATGGTCTCTGCTTCAGTTCCTGCCTCCAGGTTCCTGCCCTGACTCCTTCAATGGTACCCTGTGACCTGAGAGTTGTAAGCTGAGAAAAATCCTTTCCTCACTAAATTGCTTTTGGTCATGGTGTTTTATCCCAGCAATGGACGCCTAACTAGACACCCACAATTATGCTTGCAAATAGTATGTATATGTCAATGTACTCAACCAGTGCTTCTCAGAGGAAGCCCTCATGATCAGACCCCATTTATCACCCCCTTTACACATAGGATACAGGTACAAAAAGGCTGGATAGCTTGGCCAAGGTCCCAGTGAAGAGGATGCTCAGACCTGGGTCCCAAGTCTTGCTTTGTAGATTCCACCTCCTCACTGCCCAGAGATGCTATGGGCTATGGAGAAGACAGCCAGTCCAGGAAAACAGCTGATGCCTGTTTTAAAAAGTTAATTGCATGATGAATTGGCAGGCCCTAAGTGGGCCTTTCTCTTTCTCTTCCTGACGGCTGTTATTTTCCAGTAGATAAACCTGAACTGTTAAGCCAGCAAGGTTGAAGTTCCCCTTTCTCTTCTTGATTCACGTCCCATTTCTGTTACCGCCACAGCAGAGAATCTGCCCCTCCCCCACCCCACAAGGGATGGCAGCCTCTCCTGGCTCAAAGGTGTCTGACTGGGGTGGGTGGGGACCTGCACTCCCAGGACTGTCTGGTCCCCGTTCCAGCAGGAAGCCTCCTCTGCAGGAAGTTAAATCCTCCCCAGTGGTGTATGGCTTGGTAAGAGGCTCTGATTGGGACAACTTCCTCTGGGTCCAGTATCCCTGGGGTGCTGTAAGGTGAGTGTTGCTCCACAGAGGATAAGGCTGAGTCAAGGGGACTGAGAGCTACTGCCTTCTCAGAAGCCAGAACACACTGTGACTCATGACCAGTGTGGGACCACTTGCCAAAGGTATTTGCAGGCTTGGCACTGAGAGCTACGGATAGCTCTTAACTTCCTAGCTCCCCCACCCCCAAGTCATCTCCTTTCAGAATATTCTTCCTAGTGTAGAGTAGTTCATGTATGCCCTTCTGCCACACACCCCTGTAGCAAGGTGCCAGATTTTCCTAGATGCCACTGGCTGAAATCTGCGGGTTACTGCTGGTGTTTGTATTATTGTACCCAGAAAGAACTTAATTTTGTTGCAAATGTGTTGACCAGGTTGAATATGCTTCATACCCTGGTATTCCATCAGTTCTCTGTTCCAAGAGGTAGGGCTGTCTCTCACTGATGGGAAACAGCAATGTGACTGCTTGGACATTGATCTGAGTTCCAGTAAACTTGAGCTGGGAGGGTGTGATTGTGTCATCCCAGTGTGGCAGGGTTTGTTCATACACACCCTGAAACAAGAGCCACATGCTTTAGTGTCCTGCAGAATTGCTTGTTTTTTAATTGTTGGGACCCACTGCCCATCACTGAGGATGGGCCTTAGGGGCCCTTTAAATCGGATTGTTTGAGAGATGTTGGGCTAGATCTAAACAGCATAGACTGGAGGGTCGTTTGAGGTCAACCATACATGTACAGGGAGGAGGTGATGGTCTCAGGTCATAGAGAGGCCTCCTGGCCCTATGGAAAACTCCCTTACTTGGCCTCTGACTCAAGGTATAGAGAGGAGGAAGTGGAGAGGGGCCATCTAGAAGAGTTTCTAGGGGTCTTGAAATAGTGCACGTGGGCCACACGGAGACGTGGAGGAGGTGCTTTGGTAGCATGGCTGAGCATGACCCCGCTCCTCCATACCTTCTGTCCACTTGATTTTGTCATGAGTTTGGCTGCTCAATAAGTCAACGATTCCTGGTTGAGTCCAACATTCTGTTGCATGTGACCTTACTGTTCCCATGGCCTTAACTTCCAGCTCTGTCATTCTGTTGTGTGACAAGATTCTTCCTGGGGAGATAGCACGCACACACATCTAGTCATCTAGATAGGAAGTCCATGACAGACCAAAGTATGAATATCACTGACGTCCAACTCGGTAAACCAATGTGTTTTATGGAGTTACTTACAGGAATATTGGTGAGGGGTTTCTTACAGAAATGACTTAAGAACAGCTGCATGACCCCAGCATGGGGGACAGCTCACAAAGCTGGGAATCTGGAACAACTGCATAGCCTTCGGACATCAGCAGGTTAGAGAGTGTTCTTTCCCTGTGACTCAGCTGGACCAAGCCTCTTCCAGACAGATCAGCCAGTTTCTGCTTCTTCCAGGCAGCTGGTCTCACCTCAGACTCTTTACAGCTTGGCTTGTCTGAGAGTCAGCATCAGCCATCTTTATTGCTTACTCTGGGAGGGAGGGGCTTGGTAAATCTGGTCAATTTCAGGGACTTCCGGAAGCTATTTTGTATTGTCTACCTTCCTTCTCAAGGAGCTTTCTGGCAGGATGGAGGGTTTCATTCTTGAAGGAAACTGCTATATGACACGTTCCTTCTTTCCCTTGACCTTACCTATTAAGGTCAAGCTTATTTTCTTGCTTCTAGAGTTGCCCTGCTGCTGTTCTCTCCCAGACCTGGAAGCAAAACATTTCTACAGACAGACTCTCTTTGGGGAAGGACAGAGATAACAACTCAATGTTGATATCATGTCCCTGACCCTTTGTTACCCTGCAGCACCCACACTTGGGTCACCCTAGGGGTCACCTCCATCAGGTCCTAATTAGTAATGTATTACCTGTGTCATACTGCCTAGCTGCACTTGCAGAGGATCTGGATGTCACAGTTGGGCAACATGAGAATAGAGACAGAGTCCACTGGAAGATTTTTCCCAATCTCTCCCAACTCAACCTCTCAATTCTCAGTTTTTATGGGGTTTCTACCCTACCCTCCTTTCATGCCGTCCCTGGACCTCATAGTCCACTTCTTCCTTCAGCGTTTGTCCCACCTTCTGGGAGCCTGGCTGGCTCACAATCCCTTCACTTCTCCATCTTTTCAGTTCCTTCTGACTTGGCAGTTCCAGCCCCTGAGGGAAGACTTCATCAACTTGTTGGGCTCACCTTGTGCTTATTTGTTACAGTGTTTACTATACCATAAGTTACCTAGCCGTGGTGTTTTCTTCTTTTCTAATCTAGGTTAGAGACAAGAAAATGTACCTATTTAAAGTATGCATCTTGATGAACTCTGATGTCTGTATTTATTCCTGTAACAATTAGCAGGGCAAGATAGAGGTTATTCCCAATACGCCCCTGGGCCATTCTTCTTCTCCCAGCCCTGTGACCACTGCTCTGATTTCCTCCACTCAGTATAACATTTTAAGGTTTTTTGTGTGTAATGTGCACAGGAGGTCATCCCATCCTTTGACAACTCCACCACGTAATGGCGGCATTGTTGGCTCATCTGAAGCTAGATCCTTTCTAATTTCTGGCTACTTTGTCTACTATGCAGGACAATCTCTGATGCTCACACATTTTATTTCTTGAGTAAATTCTTAATAATGGAATTGTTGAGTCAAAGAGTAGGTATGGATTTAGAGTTTCTGAAAGTGCCGACATGCTCCCGAAGGTGAGTGCACACGTGTACCTTCCTACCAGCAGTGTATGTGTATTAGAGTGCCAGTTCTCTCATGCTCCTGACAACATTTATTATTGTCAATCTAAATTTAGTCATTCTAGTAGGCACACAGAGATCTCTTGTGGCACTAGTTTTCACTCTTTCTCATTCTGCTGTATTTCAATTTTTTTTTTTTGTTAGATTTCATGCTCAGTCATTAGAATTCAGTGTAGTGGCTGGCTCCATGTTCACTTTTCCTGATCGAATGGACCCAGTCTGAATATCACAAGTCCCTTGTCCTCACTCCACTTAAAATCAAAGAGGGCTATGTGGAAAGATGCTACCCAAGTAGCAGGTACGGTGGCCCGCCATCCTGCTCTGGGAACTGAGGAACTCTCAGGCTGCAGGACCTTTAGTGTGACACGGTACCACACTAATGGACAGCCAGATTTGAGGGCCAGTCTGAAGAAGCAGGGTGTTTCCAAAATGGTGCTTGATTTTTCTATAACTGATGCCGTGGATTCCGTCTTCTGCTAATGGTAGGGAAAAAAAAAAAACCTCCTCAAGACTTCCATTCCCGTTATTCTAGCTTCATTATGTTGTTGTAATAAGCATCATGACAAAGAGCAACTTTGGGGGAAAAATAGCTTTATTTGGTGTCTGGTTTCAGCTGAGTCCATTACTATGGCGAACTCAGGCAGGAGCATAAATCTGCGCATCCACAGTCAAGGGTAGAATAAATATGTGGGTGTTTGTTCGTTTTGCACTCAGCTAGTTCTCTCTACTCTCACACAGTCCAGGAAGCCAGACTAGGGAACAGTGCTGTTCACACTGGTTTGGCATCTCCCTATATCAACAATCAAGACAACCCCTACAGGCATATCTATGGACCAACCTTACCCAGACAGGTCCTCAGTTGAAATTCTCTTCTCAGGTGATTCAAGGCCCTATCAAACTGATAGTTAAAACTATTCAGCACATCAGTTCAAGAAAACTCAGGTCCTTTCAGTCTTACATATGGTCAATCAGGGATTTAAGCTAACTCAATATTCTCTCCCTCCATCTTTCCTTTCTTCTCTTCTCCCACTCCTTTCTCCCTCCCTCTTTCCCATCTTTTACTTCTGTTCCTCAACATTGCCAATACAGTGTCTACCAGGTGATGGCTGTTAACTTGGGCCCTGGGCATTGTGTTGTTAATTCTCAAGTGTCCTACATTGTCCCCTGGTCTGGAGGACAGTGTGTGTGTGTGTGTGTGTGTGTGTGTGTGTGTGTGTGTGTGTAGAGACTCGTTCTATAGAAGGATTCCAGATACTTTCCAGAGGTCCCTATAGCTTGCTTGGTTATCTGAATCCTGGGCTTCCTGTCGGTCCATGTCCTCAGGCACTCCTCATCTGTCCACAATCTCCATTATGAAAGAGGGCCTTCAATAAGAGGTTTACAGTCTCATGGATTACATCATGGAATTGGAGGCACACGTTCCCCATCCATCCTTCCGCTGCAGTCTCAAAACCAGACATCCTCCCGTGGTACTTGGATTACATGCTAGTTCTGTCCTAGGGTTTCTATTGCTGTGAAGAGACACCATGACAACAGCAACTCTTATGAAGAGAATATTTAATTGGGGTGGCTTGCTTACAGTTTCAGAGGTTTAGTCTATTATCATCATGGTAGGGAACATGGGTGCCTGCATGGTGCAGACAGACTGGTTACATCTTGGCCAGAAGACAACAGGAAATGGACTGTGACACTGAGTGAAGCTTAAGGAAAAGAGACCTCAAAGCCTGGCCCCCACAGTGACACACTTCCTTCAACAAGGCCACACCTCCCAATAGTGCCACTCCCTATGAGTTTATGGGGGCCAACTGCATTTAAACTACTACAGTTCTGATGTGTACTTCTTGGAAATAAAACTCTGTAGGAGCTCTATGCTCTTGACTTCCAGATGTTTGATCCTCCATATATAGGGATGTATTCCAACAAATAAAAACAAAAATAAACCAAACCATTATGTTTCAGATAGCCAGTTCAAAGTCAAGGCTTTTAAGATTTGAGTTTTGAAAAATCAGTGGTGGCTAAACTGACTTTTGAGACAGTGTTGTTTCTTCCCTCCTAAGGGAAGTATGTAAGGAATGTCGCCTGTCATCTTGGGGGAGGTGGTGGGAGATGGCAGGAACAGGAGACACAGGGAAAAAGGAAGGGAGAGGAACTCTAGCCACCTCTTTAGAGAAGTGAGACAGGAGGTTGACTTTAAAGGGAGGGTAAGGGTTTTTTTTTTTTTTAAAGAGGGGTCAGGAGCTAGAAAGCCCTTTCAGACCAGGAGCCTGGAATAAGTCAACGCATGAAGCCGTCCCAGCCTGATGCATGGGCCACTGATCGGGCAGTCAAACCACAGGGGAGGATGGGTGTTTCAGGGTAAGACTGGAGGAAAGTGGCTGAGGAGCTTAAGTCATTTAGGGCTTTCTGGTAGCCCAGCCATGTGCCAAAGCTACCCAGCCCTCCACTCCCCCTGTCTTCTGCTGATAAAGCATTTCATCCAGTCTCAGCACCCCCCAGTGGAGTAGGCAGGATTGTTTTTAGTCACAGGGAAGAAACTGAGGCCAACAGAGACAAGTTATTTTGTTAGAACCCCAAGCAAAGGGTCGTTCTCATTTCTCATTCCATAAAACCCCTGCCTTCAGAGTCGCAACTGACAGCCAACAGCTGCTGGGGAGCAGAGACTTGGTTTTCTTTAAGGGGGTGGTAATCAGATCTTGGTAGATCAGTCATGCTCCACTGGGGGTATTAGGATCCTGTTCTCACTCTTCCGGGTTTAATGACTTACGTCATCAGCGCGCGACTGCATCCCCACCTTAAAGAGTGACACATGGAAAAGACCACACACCCAAGAGCATATGAGCAGCACAAATTATATACTTGATGCAATTTAAAAAAAAAAAAAGAGGACATAGCATTGGGTGGGTAGACAAGGGGGAAAATGGTTGAATATGATTAAAATATGCAGTACAAAATTCTCAAAGCACTAATAAAATGAGAAAAATAACATTCTTCAAGCAAACAAGGACAAGCGTTTGCCCTTTAGCACCTAACTGCTGAGGATGCATACTACAGTCATTCATTTCTTTTGTACTTAATAACACTTTAAAACAACATGATGACATTACATCCTTAACTGAAAAGCCTTTGAGGAGTCTGAGCCTTCCCTAAGTCTCTGTGGTACCCTTGTATGCCTAGCAATAGGGCTCTGTTGTCCCTGTGTGTCTGTGGGTGCCTCAGTCACAGATTCAACCAGACACAGATGGGAAATACCTTTTCAATGTTGCACCCATGCTGGACATGCACAGATTCTGGCCACTATGCTCTAACAGTTTATTATAGCTGTCCTTGTAGCATTGAGAGTGTGGGAGGTATTTTGAGTGAATCAAAGATGACCTGAAATGTAGGGGGTGAGTGTGCTGGTTCTATGAGAGCAGCCTGAAGACTCAAGTTTCTGAAGATTTGGACATTCTGTCATAGGGGGCATGGGACCAACAATCTGTGGGCGGGAGGAGATGACAATGCTTACAAAGATATATGACTCTTATGAAGCTACACAGCTTGCTAATATTTCCCTTAGAGCTGATAAAGAACCATAACTGACAATTTAATGAAGATGTTTAAAAACATCCAAAGTATGTGTGTGTGTGTGTGTATGTGCGTGCGTGTATCTGTGTGTATAATGTTCACTATTGAAAATTGCAACAGAGTCATGGGAGGAGATGGAAGGCAGCCCAGAAGTGGGGTAAAAAGCCAGAGTATACTTACTGGCTTCCAGGATAATGCTGCTCTGGCTGGCTTGTTCCTCTCCTCTGTGCCCCGGGAGTCACATCAACCAGAGCCTCTTGAGAACTAGGCCCAAGGCATCAACCATTTGCAGCTGGAGGCTTTTCTGCATCCTGCCTGGTACTACAGCCACTTATAAAATATTCATTTAGAGGCTTATATTGATTATAAATGTTTGGTCAGTAGCTCAGGCTTATTACTAACTAGCTCTTACAACTTAAATTAACCCATTTCTATTAATCTCTATTTTGCCACATGGCCATGGCATTATTGGTCTGCTGGCATCTTGCTCCTTGGGAGGCTGGATAGAGTCTGCCCCTGACTCTGTCCTTCTTTTTCCTGTATCTCTGCTTGGATTTCCCACCTGGCTCTTATCCTACTTTGCCATAAGCCAAAGCAGCTTTACTTGTTAATCAGTGGGAGCAACACTTATTCACAGTGTACAGAAAGACATCCCACATCAACCACTGGTCCCTCTTCACTTGTATCTTTTCTAAAACTATATTTTTAATTACAGTACTGTTGTGCCAATATTTGTGTACACTGTAAAGATGCGCCTTGGCCTAAGGCACCTTCAGATTGGTTTAAAAAGGAGCTGTATGGAAAATAGCAGGGGAGGATAGGCCGGACTTCTGGGCAGAGACAGAAACTGGGAGGGAGGAATCTATGTCGCCAGCAGACTTAGAGCAAGTCAGATGTCCTATACTGAAGAAAGGTAAAGGGCCACATGCCAGAACATAGATGAAAAATATGGGTTAATTAACTTACAAGAGCTGGTTGGAAACATGCCTAAACTAAAGGTCAAGATTTCATAATTAATAATAAGTCTCCATGCTATTGTTTGCGGGCTGGCGGTCCCAACGAGAAAGTACTACTACACAATAGAATGTCATCACTTTTCCTACTCCATTTCCTCCCTCTAACCCCTCCCAGTCATCCTCCTTTGAGATCCTGCCACACCTCCCTTTCTCAAGTTGATAGCCTCTTTTTCTTTATTATTCATATGTGTGTGTGTGTGTGTGTGTGTGTGTGTGTGTGTGTGTGCGCGCGTGTACATATGTACAGATACATATAAAATTTTCTGAGTCTGTTTTTATTGGTGGTATGTATATGGTTTCAGGGATGATCGCTCTGCACTGGGTAACCAAAAGGAGGCTAATCCCCAGAGAGGCTAATTATCCTTCTCCCAGCAGTTACTAGTTGTCTGTAGTTCTTTGTCTAGGGGTGGGACCCCATGAAAATTTCCCCTTCCACTTTATCATGTTATTGATATTGCCATTGTTCCCATCTTGTTTATATAGCCATTTCAAGGAGAGACTGTGTCACAACAGTCCTGGTATCCTGGCTCTTACAATCTTTCAGTCCCTTCTTCCTCGATGTTCTCTGGGTCATAGATGCTAGGGCTGTGATGTAGATGTATCAAATCTGTAACACACACACACACACACACACACATACTTTGGATGTTTTTAAACATCTTCATTAAATTGTCAGTTATGGTTCTTTATCAGCTCTAAGGGAAATGTTAGCAAGCTGCGTAGCTTCATAAGAGTCATATATCTTTGTAAGTATTGTCATCTCCTCCCGCCCACAGAATGTTGGTCCCATGACCCCATGACAGAATGTCCAAATCTTCAGAAACTCAAGTCTTCAAGCTACTCTCACAGATTGTGTCCAGTTGTGGTTTTCGGTAATGGCCTTCCTTTATTATAAAGAGAGGCTTCTTGATGAGGGGTGGTAGTTACAAATAAGGACACGATTTAGAATGTAGTAAGGAATTATGCTGGCCTAGCAAAGTGGTAGTAGTAGATTCTTCTCTAAGATCCATGACGTCACTAGTCCAGGGAAGCTGGCTAAGTTTCTAGTACCAGGCATAGCTTCCCTCCTGTTGAAAGGACCTCAAGTCCAATTGGACAGGTGGCTATTGGTTGCCACCGACATGTGAATGCCTCTTATCGCACCTTTATGGATCTCCTTCCGTGCTGGTAATTGCTGTGGGTTATAGGTATTGCAGCTGGGTGGGACTATTTAATGACTCTCCTCCCTTGTCAACTTGCATAGTATTCTCTGTAACCATGGAAGCTAGACCACAGGAGCGAGGCTTTCAGGTCAGATTCAGCTTGACTCATCCAAGTCCTGTGTCCTAAGGGTGCAGTGTCTTCATCCGTAGATGCCTACCCACAACTGTAGAGCGGTAATCAGGGCTGCCTTGATCTAAAGAGAAGGGAAACCAATTAGCAGATAAATGGATGGACCTTGGAAAGATTATATTGAGTGAGGTCATCCGGAGCCAGAAAGACAAACACCACATGTTCTCATCTGTGGTTCCTAGCTCCAGACCTTCAGATGAGAGTATACAGCATGGGGTAGCATGGTAGAAACCAGGAAACTATAAAGGTTCTCTTAGGAAACAACATCACCAAAAGCAAGGTGGGGAGGAAAGGGTTTACTTGGCTCATACTTCTGCATCACTGTTCATACTGAAGGAAGTCAGGACAGGAATTCAAACAGGGCAGAAACCTGGAGGCAGGCATAGATGCAGAGGCCATGGAGGGAAACTGCTTACTGGCTTGCTCCTCCCGAGGTCTTGCTCACCCTGCTTTCTTATAGAACCTAGGACCACCAGCCCAGGGATGGCACCGCCCACAACATGTTGGGGCCTCTCACATCAATCACTGATTTCAAAAAATGCTCCATAGGCTTGCCTACAGCCAGACCTTATGGAGGCATTTTCAAAACTGAGGTCCCTTCCTCTCAGATGACTTTAGCGTGTGTCAAGGTGACTCAACACTAGCCAGCACCAGGGCCGTAGGTAGGGGAGGGGGAGTTTGAGAGGGGAATAGTAGGATACAGGTGCTGTGAAGTGAGAAATGGAAAAACGCAGAGAGGGCTTCAACTGGCGGGGAGGGAGGGCGTTAACACAGAAGGAGAAAGAGGGACAAGGGACAAGTCACACCAAGGTTGTTTGATAAAGACTCAAATTTTATATTTACCTAAAATTATATGCATTACGTATAAGATATATGTGTATACATCTTAGAGAAAGTTAAGCCACTTGGGCTGACGATGCCTCCAGCAAACACCACAGACTAACAAAAGCCCCACTCCCAACCATGAATCACAGTAGTCCAAGTGCCCCCATACTGAAAAATGAGGTGTGACACTACTTAGGAAAAATTCCAAATAACTTCCCTTGGTTGGTTGTGAGAAGCAGAAGACAGGCTGCTGCACTCCCAAGGGTCCTTTCCCGGGAAGCATGAGACTAGCGCTGAGCTTCCTGCCTTCCCTGAGTTGGTGAGTGAGTCATTAACATCTTCCCAGTCCCAGGATCTGATGACCCAGAGCTGAGGACCACTATGGCTTGTAGCATTTGAAGAAATGTAATTACCCAGGAGGAGAAATGGGAACCCCAAGCTTAAAGAAACATCAGGAGGCCCCTTTGTTCTAAGAAAGTAAAATGACAACCAGAAGCACCATGGCTGACCCTCTCTGTGCTTCTAACTGTCTGGTGTTTGCTTCTCTCTGGGACCACATAGAGGCATCATGCCATTTATTTTTCTAGGTGGATTCTCAGACATGAAACATGGCTTATAGAGAGTGTATATCTGAGACACGGCTCTTACTCGTTTATAATAATTTTATAAAGGAGAATACACGTTCTCTAAGGACTGAAAGCTAAGTGAGCCTAATGTTTTGTGAACTGATCTCATATTACAAAGCAACCATTTACGGCCGTGTTATTAATAGCTGCTGTTCTGATCATTTTTAATGGATATTGCCAAGAGTGCTTCACCATTCCAGAGCTGACATGCCTTATTATGCATGTATATTGTGTATAAAGTTTCACCCCGAAAGGCTCAGGGGTTGAAGATTTGGTCCCTAGCTGGTGGATACAAGCACTGAGAGGTGATTGGATCAGAAGGGTTCTGATCAGACTCAGTGGGTTATTCCAGTGACAGATTCACTATTTGAAGGAAGATGATTGAAATTCAGAGGTGGAATGTAGTTGGAAAAAGTGGGCCACTAGTTTTGTGGAGTGTGACCTATAGAAATTTATTTAATTTTATTTTTTGATTTTTCGAGACAGGGTTTCTCCATGTAGTTTTGATGCCTGTCCTCGATCTCGCTCTATAGACCAGGCTGGCCTTGAACTCATAAAGATCCGCCTGCCTCTGCCTTCTGAGTGCTGGAATTAAAGGTGTGCACCACCATGACCTGGCATTTGAATCTTTTATACTTCACTTACCTGTATATTAGAATATTTTTGGTCCCTGAACAAATTTCAGTATTTCCTATATTTTAACTTATATTTCATTGAGTATTGGTAATACTGAAGATATATTTCATCTCAATAGTTTCATATTATCTCTTATGGATAGCACATCTGTATCCTTTGCTGCATTTGTTTTGTGGAGATTGCTAACGTATAGTAAACATTGATTCTATGCTGGTAATTCCTGTTGCAAGTATTTCCTCTGAGTTTTCCAAATCTCAGTTTTTTAAATGTATTTTATGTATATGAATGCTCTGTCTGCAATGTATGCCTGCATGCCAGAAGAGGACATCAGATCCCTTTATGAATGGCTGCAAGCCACCATGTAGTTGCTGGGAATTGAACTCAGGTCCTCTGGAAGAGCAGCCAGTTCTCTTAACCTCTGAGCCATTTTTCCATCCCATGAAACTTTTGTTATACCCAACTCATCTTTCGTGTACAAAGATTTTTACTTTTGGGTCATCAAAATCATGTTTTCCTTTACTGCCTTCTCATTATGCTAAGACATCCTCCTATCAAGGGTTATATAAAACATCTTCCATCAGATTGGTGAATACCCTGACTATCATCATATAACTCTCATCCAGTAACTGATGGAAGCAGATGCAGAGATCCACAACCAAGTACCAGGTCAAGCTCCGGGAGTCCAGCCGAAGAAAGGGAAGACAGATTATATAAGCGAGGTGGGTCAAGGTCATGATGGGGAAATCTACAGAGACAACTGAACCAAGCTCGTAGGAACCCAAGAACTTTAGAACGACAGCTGTGGAATCTGCATTGAACTGAATAAGCCTTCTGTATTTGGGAGACAGTTGTGTAGCTTGGTCTGTTTGAGGGGCCCCTGGCAGTGGGATCAGGTTCTATCCCTGGTGCATGAGCTGGCTTTCTGGAGCCTATTACCTAAGGTCTGAGGCCTTGCTCACCCATGATGGGAGTTGGGGGTGGGGTGGGAGCTTGGTCCTGCCTCAACTGAATATACCAGGCTTTGCTGACTCCTTATGGGGGAATTTTCCCTTTTGGAGGAGGAAATGGGGGATGGGTTGGGGGGAACGGTAAGGGGAGAGTTGAAGGAGGGATAAGAGGAGGGGTCTGTGGTTGATATGTAAAATATAAAAATTTTATAAGTAAAAAATTAAAAAAATCTTCCTGGACTTTAACTTTATTTTTCCATCTCTGACTCTGATTTAGCTAAGGCATCTGCTTATTATAAGGAGTAATTCAGATTAGAAGTTGGGGTTGAATCATTTGTTTGGGGTCTAGCTCCCTATCTAGGATGTGTTTGCTCTAAGGAGTAGGCCAGATTCAAAGTTGGGTTTGACTCATCTGTCTGATCCCTATCTCCACTTTCTTCACTGTCCTCTCTGCTGCAGACAGTCAGTCCTGAAGGCTCCCTTCTCTGGGGCCATTCTTTCATTCCTGCAGTAGAACCCCAGAGCCAAGCATGTGCAACACACACACACACACACACACACACACACACACACACACACAGAGAAAGAGATAGAGATAGACAGAGAGAGACAGACAGACAGCAGACACACACACATACACAGACACACACAGACACACACACACTCAGATAGAGATAGATAGACAGATAGCAGACACAGAGAGAGACAGACACAGACACACACAGACACAGACACACACACACACACACACACACACACACACACACACGTGGGGGGGGGCAGCACCATTGTTTTACCTGTTGGGATAAGATCAGAGATTGTAATCCGACCCAGCATATGCTGGTTACAGTTTTCAAGAGCAGCTTGGAGGAGGTATTCACTGCCCACTGACCAAAGACCTTTCTTGGTCATCCTGGAGCTTGAGTGAAATGAGAGGATTGTACTATAAATAGCTCCTTGGTATGTATGGAATTTTTCCTTCTTATTGTGTCTGAAACACCATGGTGATTTCCCTCAGTGTTTGTGGTTTCAGGTGCTATATGAAGTGTTTCTCAATTGTAAGTGCCCTACGATAAGCTACCTGCCACAGTCAATAAGAGGCAAACTCCCAGCCCCATTCCAGATGCAGTAGATCTGTGAGAGTGTGTGAGACTCTGTTCTTACTCATTTCACAGATTTTACATGAGTGTTCAGCACATCCCCATAGGGTCATGGACACAGAATGGTGAGACATGCACTTCATGCTCTACTGGAGGGCATGGTTGATATGAAGCAGAAAAATAGGGCTGCTGGGTGAGATGATTCAGCTCAGAAAGGCGCTTGCATCCAAGTTTGATGATCCAAGTTCAATCCCAAGGACTCACATGGTGGGGGGGGGGGAGAGAACAGACTCCAGCAAGTTGCCCTCTGTGCATTGGATACCACCCCCCCCAATACACAAATATGTAAGTGTAATAAAAACATTTAAAGATGCAAATAAATAAACAACCTTTCTTGGGTGTCAAGACATCCACCAGACAAGGTGTGGCTCCGACAAGAGTTGGGATGGAAGAAGAAGCCATGGCACTGACCAGATGAAAGGAAACAGGGAAAGCTGGTCTCTTTGTTCCTTCCCGGCTTCCATCCTCTGCCCCACTAACCTGGTAAGAGCTGAGAGGACACCAAGGACAGTTAAAAGGGGAAATTACTTTCACAGGAGCTCAGGATGTACCTGCACTGCCATTGCCACCCTTTAATCCCATTTTTTACTGCCCCCTTAATGAAATTGCTTAAGACTCCAAGCCCTGCAGGGCTCTGTTCTCAGATGGCAAACACATAAAACATTTCCTGTTAAATAAACTAACTTGCATGCTCTTGCCTTTCGAAAGGAGGGGAGTTACCACACTCTTAAAATGGCAAAGGTCTTGGACAGTAACTCTAAGTTCAAAGAGAAGAGATGAAAACCAACATTACCTATCCACTGAAAAGCACCATTAGTTTAAAGTCAACTGCCCTGTTCCTGGATGTAACAAGGCTTGTCTTTTATGAGAGAATGAAGGAGCCATATTGGAGGCTTGTGTTCAAGGTCGAGTCTAACACAGACCGCAATCACAACATGCATGCTCTACACATTGGTTGAATGCATGTTTCCTTGAGCAAATTGATTAACAGAGATTTAGTAAGGATGTATTCATCTGGTTGAATGAGAACCAAGATTTAGGGGATGGCCTCTGTAGTATCTTGAGAGGTCATTCGACCAGCCACAACAACCTTTTTCTATACAAGCCCTGTGCATGTCACCTGACTGGGTAAGAGTAAAGCAGGGTGTTTGGGAAGCATCCACTAATCTTAGGAACTTATTCCCTGGGGGGAAGAAATGCACAAAATTATAACTAATATAAATATAAAACACTGCAGCTATTGGCTTTAACAGTATCAATAGATCACCCATGTATGATAGTATTTACTAACACACTTGTCCCAATGAAATGATTGAAAAATCCTGTGATTGAAAAACCTATTGCAATAGCATTTCCAGTGAAAATGTCCTATGGTGTGTATGGTAAAGCAATGTTTCATCACTAGTAACTTTCATTTCTTTCATCCTTGTCTTTGTGCCACGGCTGCTATGTATTTTTCTTCTACAAATATTCCCCGTCATACACTTTTTGGTATTTTGAGAGTAGAGAGGAATAGCAGAGGAATTTCAAAGTGGACATGGGAGGCTCTTTAGGGATGGGGGGAGGAGGTAAACACAAAAGAAGAAGGAGGGTAAAATAAAATGAGGATGTCTACAAAAGTCATAAGCAACCATATTATTAACAATCTAAAAACATAATACATGTAAATTTATGTGTATAAATATACATACATAGTTTAAATTTTGGCTCACAATGCTCCATCTAAGAGACAAAGACCACTAACAACAACTCCAATACCAGACATGAGAAGCCCTCCTTTGAGTTGCTGGTCAGGGCTGTCCAAGAGAAACCCCAAACAAACAGCCTATTATTGTTGTTATTCTTGGTTACTCCCCAAGATGTGGAAGATAGCATGCACTTTAGGAACAGGATCCAGAGGTCCCTGAGCTGGAACTTACCTTAATACCTCCTTCCTGAGGACTTGCTTTCATGGTGCTACAAGACACTGTGTAAGGTTCCCAGGAGAGAGTCAACCAACAGCCCTCACCCCACTGTGATGCCTGTGAACCACATCAGTGACCATCATGGGACTCTAAGGGTGAAACAGTGGCATGCTACTCTCTAATTGGACTTAAGATCCCCTGGACAACCTGGGGAAGCATTCCACTTCGGCCCTGGATAAAAAAAAATGACTGCTTGAGTTTACCAAGGCTTGTGATGGCAAAACGTCCAGCAACACCTGTGTGAAATCGCTATGGCTACGATAGTGCCCTTTGGTGCCTGAGCTATCCTTCAGATGCAAGCAGCTCGAGTTGTGGTGCAACTTCTTCAAAGTGTTTGCCTTCTTCAAAGCGGTCTAGCTTCCAGGAAGGCAGTCTGCCTGACTTTTCGGCTCATACCTTGCGGCTCGTGTTAGCCAAGGCACCAGGAAGGGTGTGTCGACTCTCACTTAGGGAGTTAAATTGCTCCAGCTCCCCAAACCTTATTTTATTTAAATAAAAACAAACATTAAAAGGGATGATTACAACAGAGGCCTGCCTTTAATATTGATACTTTTATTCTTAGCAAAAGACCCTTGGAGGAGAGTTGGGTCATTTTATCTGTTTCATGGAAACTTGAGAAGAAAAGGTTTATTTTGCTCACAGCTTTGGAGATTGAAAACCTAAACAGCGTAGTGCTGGTTTTAGTTGAGGACTCACTCCAGCTGCATCACATGATGACAGATGGGATCGTGGTGAAAGCCTGTATGAGAAGAATCAAACGGTGAATTAGGAAGCTGGAGAGCAAGAAGGGGCCTGTGTTGACATTTTGTAACAACCCTCATGAGAACTCACTAGTGCCTGCAATTTCTTTCAAAGGCAATGCTTTGGATGACTTAGTCACCTCTCAACAGGCTCTACTTTTTAAACGTTCCAACACTTACAGCAAGGATGAAGCTTCTGAATAACGATCTCTTCAACACAATTAATATCCAAACCACAGTGCAGAAACATTGTTTTTTCTTGCTGTTTTCTTCCAATTGGCTCTACTAAAAAGAACTCTCGGTGGCAAGCTCTATCATTCCCATGAACTTAGGCCATGCCGTTTCTCTTGCGTTAATGCTTTCAGTGGGCATGCCACCAGCAGGGCTGTCTGCACAGAAGATTTTGAGCACAGGCAGATGTTGTAGACAGCTGCTTGATCAGCCCGAGTGAGAGACTATAGCATAGGATAAGAATGGCTGGCTGGAGACTGCAGTTGAGTTTCCCAATGTTTTCTAATTACCAACTGAAGTTATGAAACTTGAGCTCAGTGTTTGAAGAGTAACTTCCTCCCAGGATCTGCCTTCGCAACTGGGTTTGGGCCCCAGCCAGCTTTCTGAGTCAACTGAATTCTACCAGAAGCATCAGGATTCCTGGTCAGGAGAGTTTGAAGGGGGCCTTGTAGGAGGGCAGGACTGTGACACAGTATCTCGGGGACCCTCCAGAAGGGACACTCTGTACCTGGTGTGGCACACTGACTGGCTTCCTGAGGCCATCAAGACTCTGAGAAGCTGGACTCTGAGGAGCTGTGCTACTGTCTCAGGAAAGTAAGTTCCATGCACTGACTCGCTTCCACACTTCAGAAGACACTTTCTGTGAGTATTCAGAAAGAAAACAGAGGCTAGACGTCATGCGCTAATGACTTCCATGAGCAGTGTCTAGGATACAGTCTCCCCGTGACTCCTCTGGGCTGGTTGTCTCCGCCTTTATGGTTGGTTGGTTTTCCAAAGGCCTGGCCCAATCCAGGTGCAGTCACCTCGACCTCTTGTGCAAAATCCTCTTAGTTCCTTTTAGTGAAAGATCTGGAAGTTCTGAATGGTGAAGACTGATCTCTGAAGGGCCTCGACACACGCTGATATGGCTTCTACCACTCACTCTACATTCTACACACTCAGGTCACACTGTATTGACAAGTTGTGAAAGGTCAGTACTTCAACTGATCTCAACATGGCTGATGACATGGTCTTTTCCTCCAGTTGTAGTTGGTAGTTATTTAAAAAAAGATTGCAATGGCTAAGGATGCCTCATAAAAAGGGAAGGATTACTGTGCACTTGGGTACTAGTTTTTTTATTTTGTTCTGCTGCTTAGCTCTGTGGCCATGGCTGAGGCCTCAGAGACTCTGAATCTCAGTTCCTTGACATAAAAATTCAGATATTGCATCTGTGACAGGAGGCATAAGCAAGGAAGGCCTTGGGAAGGTCAGAGCTCACTAAAACAAAGCCCGCTTTGGTAGACTCTGGTCCATTGATGGAGTTGTGCATCACTATTTGGTTCCCAGTAGTTCTAGAGAAGACACTTGTTTTAGACCCAGAAGTATAGTAAATAATGACTGAATGATTCCTTGAGTAGCATGATGGGATATCTTCACAGAAGCCAGCCTATTGGCTCGCTTGACACAATCATAAATTGAATGAAATGCAGTTTACAATGCAATCTGATGTTAAGGGTCAACAGTTAAGAACTGGCAATATCACCTAGTTAAGGAAGTGCTCTCAAAGTAGGTTGTACTGCCCTACACATACTAACCAGTCTTATGTACTACATGAATGAAACCATCCTTCTAAATGAAGTCCAGTATATAGAGAAATTCTATGAATATTTCTATACATACACTGTATTGCTGAGGGCTACTGGAGTGGTTTCCAGTTTGAAATTATTAAATGTAGAACAGCTGTCAATGCTCTTGGATGTCATTTGTGATAGGTTCTGTTACACTCTTACATTGATCATAATCAGGAGTGAAAATAGTAAGCCGTAGGCTGTAACTATATTCTTCATTATTCATTCCTCAGCATGCTTTTATGGATATGTGTGCTCATCAAGAATGGTGGAGAGTTCTAGATGCCTACTGAGTCTTCATCAACCCAGGATCAGGTTTTACATTATAACTCTCTGGTAGATAGAGGTGTACGTAATTTACACTTGCATATATACACAAAATCAGACAAACATCTCTTCATATATATTTAGTTACACACACTCACATATACATCACATATATAACTGTATATACATATTATATGCATACTCACACACAACAGCAAACACACAAACACAGGCGCATACACACTCATATACACAAACACACACATAGTCACACACAATATACACATACAATCTCTCTCACACACACAAACTTCTGCCACCATTTCATTTATTTACATATATTTCATGAGAATATGATATAGCTAGAAACATACATATATAAGCATATTCAGAAGATATATATGTACAATTTCTTTTGTATAAAATTCTAGAAAATGCAAATTACCCAAGAGTAACAGAAAGGCAGATAGACATTGGCCTGGGAAAAGGTAGATGAGATGAGTTGCCATGGAGCTGGAGCAAAGTTTAATATGGTGTACATAGTTACAGAGTGAAGGGGTCATTCTTCTGAGAGGGTGGAAGTCCTTCATAACCGTTGAGGGGAAAGTGATTTGGTCTTATCTCATGGAACATTTTTATGGGATCCGGATAGATATGTGGGCAATTCATTATCTTGTTAGATTAAATTTGTAAATTATTCAGCTCCAGACAGGCTATGCCCATAAGCCATCAGTGAGTCACTAGGAGTCAGGCTCCACACAGCTAATTAAGCATTGTTGGTCACAAGGGACCAATGTTCTTGGCCTGGTTATCAAGGTGTGGAGATCTGGCTTTTTGTTTCAGCCTTCTGTCTTCCTATTTACCCCCTAACAGCTCAGTAAAATCATGGCATTGACAGGCGACAAAGGCCTGTCTCTGAAGGTGCTTCAGAGCTGAGTAGAGGCACCAAAGGGCTCCTAGTTGGCATTGATGATCTACCATAGAGTCATAGGATTATAAGGCCTAGAAGGCTCTGGAGGAGTTTTTGGAGAGGAGAAGTGGTACTATCATGAGAGACCAAAGCTAGATTGACACCATTTGGAAATTGAGAGGTTCTTGATGGCAAGAGATGGATACAAATTCTGATCATTGTGGATATCCCTGAGGCACACAATGGCCTGTAATCTTGAAGATATCAATTATTCAGGAGGTTAAGAAAGCAAGGGCCACAATTATAGAGCAGAATTCAAAAATCAAGAAAGGATCTCTGATATCCCATTGACATATATAACAGTTGGTATTTTTTACTAGAAGATCCTGTAGAAGTTTGGTCCAATTTGATCCAATATAAGATGTGATATCTCAGCATCTGGCATGGGAGAGATGGACCGATGTCTTTTCACATAACATTTGGAAGCTTAATCTATTCGATTTGGGAAGAAACAAATTTGATCAGCCATTGAAGGAGGAAGGGACCAAGATTGGTTTGCATACATTTTACTACAAGCATAAGAGTTGACCTGTCTATTCAAACAATGACTGGGAAGAACAGATTGGCAGGCCTGCCTAGCATGAAGTTCTACCCACTAGGGAAGGTGAGAGCCTACTGTGCCAGTGAAGTGGAGAATTTGGGTCTTCTTTTTCCTGGAAGTCCCTCTGAGGTAGGGGAGAGTCAAGATAAGAGAGAGATAATAGGTGTGCCCAGTGATGCACTTGGGGTCCTTTGGGTCCTGTGAATTGTCATAGGAGTTAAAAAGTTGTGTTTAAAGAGTAGGGTAATGTACAAGCAATGCAGACTGAGCCTGGGGATGAATGAAACAGATCTACTGTGATGGAGATTTTTTCTAGTAACAATGGAAGTGACATTTAATAGAGAATCAGATTTTTATTTTCTCAGAGCTTGGTGAATTAGTTTTGATAAAAGACTAGAATATCTGGAAAAGATTTTTTTAACCATTAAGAAAAGATTAGCTGATGAGGCATGGGTAGGGATGGACATAAGTGTTATCAAGACATCTACCATTTGGATCATTCTAAAATCATGGGTTATGGATCACAGGTCCCAGATTTACTTATCTGAAGTTGACCTTTGGGCTCTCTTGTATCCCACCTTGTGTTCTTTCTGGAAAGGTTTTATAGCATGCACCCTGTCTTAGTTAGGGTTTCTGTTGCTGTGAAGAGATACCATGATTACAGCAACTCTTATAAAGGAAAACATTTAACTGGGGGCTTGCTTGAGATTTAGTCCATTATCATCATGGCGGGGAACATGGTGGCATGCAGGCAGACATGGTGCTGAAGAAGTAGCTGAGAGTCCTATATCTTGCAGGCAACAGGAAGTCAACTGAGACATTGAGCAGTATCCTGAGCATAGGAAACTTCAAAGCCCGCCTCCACAGTAATACACTTCCTCCAACAAGGCCATACCTCCTAATAATGCCACTCCCTATGAGCTTATGAGGGCTAGTTACATTCAAACTACCACACAGCTGAACTAAGTTACCATTGGAGAATTTATTAAGACTATATAAGGTCCATTGGAGAATTTGGCCATTGGAGAATTTAATAAGATCTTATAAGGTCCATTGCAAACTGGCTAAAGCAGGTTGTGAGTGACTTTCTCTGTGAGTCTTTATGAGCACCAGGTCCCCAGATGAACAAAGCAGATGGGAGTCCTGCTAAGGCATGGATAGAATTTAGTTTTGTGATATTTCAAATTATCTTTCTTGTTGGGTGTTTGAGAGAATGGAAATGGAAAAACACCCCCTCCTTTTTTGAGACTCATTGGGTATCATACTTAATAATCTAGGAGGAACTCCTTGGTATTTTAAATTTTTATCTCTACTGGCTGTCCCATCGGCAGGGATAAGTCAGTTTCTGGCTAACTATGTGGTTTCCATTCAAAGCACACGGGCCATTTTCCCTTCTAATGATTGTCTGTTTTGTAGGATGTATCAAAGTCCAGTCTCTGGGGGCTCCAAGGTGTCTTTGCCAAGAGGAGAGGAGAGGAGATTCATCATTTCCTGACCCTGGAGAGCAAGGGCCAAAATATTTATCTGTGTTTTTAGCCATTTAACTTCTTTGTCTTAGGTTTCTGAGCTTTGGCTGATGGACATACAAAAAATGTGTAATCTCCAGATAGGCCTTTGGTTAAAAAAAAAAAAAAAAGAAAACCAAACAAATATATTTTTGAAATAAATCTGATGTTGCTATGACTCAGGTACCTTAACAATTGAAAGCCTTAGCAGAAAACATTAGTAATTATTTTGATAGCACAACAACATAAACTCTGTTTTTTTTAAAGCCAGTTCTTATAAATGTAACTAGAAACCCATCAGTATCTTAAGAGAACCTCATTGCTTTGTTTACTTTTTTCATTACAAGTTTTTGTTCCTTGAGAATTCATACGCATTTGCAGTGAAATATGCTCATGCTTACCACCTAGACTTCCCCCTCCATTTCTCTGTCAGTAAGTTCAGTTAGTGTTGTCCATATGTGCATGGATGTGAGGCAAACATACCAATGGCCATGTCCTCAGAGAAGGATAATTGTCTCTCCCCCAGAAGCTATTAACTGCCAATAGCCCCTCAGTAAGGGGTGGGCGTTGGAGAGCACCTCCCACCTAAGGAGAGAGCACTTCACACCTAAGGAGAGAGCACCTCACACCTAAGGAGAGAGCACCTCACACCTATGCTAGCATTTATGCCGGCTCTCTCTTGTGTGGGTCTTGTACTGTCACTGAGCTCCTTCCTCCTCATCTTACATTCTTCCTGCCTTTTCTTGCACAATGTTCCTGGAGCCTTGGTGTATGGATTGGGGGTGGTTGCTGAAGACGTTCCATTTAGGGCTAGGCTTTCTAGTCCCTTATTCTCAGCATTATGATCAGTTAACTTTATTGTTTTAAGCATAGGCCTGCATTTTAGTTTCATAACAGTGTTCTGAATTTTGACCTTTGGAATTCTAACAACATAATCATTATACACATACCTGCTTTGAGATTTACCTTTAGCAAACTCCCTGTGACTTATTGGGATCTTCTGTTAGGTGCCTCAGAATTTTGTTTTGTTTTTGTTTCAAATCTAATAATTTTATCTTATAACAAAACCTTACTTTTCCGAGTAAAAGTTTTTATTATGCAAACAAACAAATCCACCACCACCACCACCACCACCCCCATCAGCAGCAACAAACTAAACAAAACAAAGAAACAAAAAACAAAAAAAAAAAAAGAGAGAGAAAGAGAAAAGATTTCTTTCTTTCCTTTTTACGTACTTACTGGTCCTATCTAGCAAAAGAATTGGATCTAATTTGTTTTGATATAATGTAACAAGCTAAGATTGTTTGATTACATGTTAAACTACAGGGTTTTATTTGCTGTCAATCTTATGGTTGCTTTGATTTTTTTTAAAGGTTCTTTTCCAAATTGTCTTTCTTGGTCTTATGAGTCTGAGTTATCTATTGAGATTGAGAAATGACCCAAATGAGAAGACTTGTGAAGATTTCAGATATCTAGGGAGAAAAGGCACAAAGAGTTCAAGGTCTTTATTTGCTAACCTTTAACTGTAGCTTGGGTAACAAGGACACGGGTTTTCCAGAGGAGCTGGAGGAGGGAGCAAATGGTTACTCTTCCTTTTATAATATCCTTTACTCAAAGTGTCGACAGAAAACAACCACCACCACCAACAGCAACAACAAAAACAAGCTGTTCTGGTTTGGGATTATGTAAGGGTCAGTACTGTAAAAGAAAAAATATTGTTTCTTTTTGAGGGTTTAGGGATCAAATTTAGAGAAAGCTCCCCCTTTGCACTCTTGTTCGTGTGTGTGTGTGTGTGTGTGTGTGTGTGTGTGTGTATTATTCTTCAGAAACTATCCACATTTTTCAGTTTATTGTTATTATTATTATCATTTGTCTTTTGGAGATGGGTCTCTCATTGCTCTGAAGCTTGTAAAGTTGGCTGGGCTGGCTGGGTAGTGAGCCTTGGGGGTCTGCCAGTCTGTGCCTCTTACTAGGATTATAAGTGTATGCCACCACATCTGCCTTTTTTTTTTTCAAGATTTATTAAATTTTATTTTATGGGTTGGGTGTCTTGTCTACATGAGCATGCAGTGCCTGGGGAGGCCAGAAAGGATGTCAGATCCCCTGGAATCGGAGTGATGGTTTTGAGCTGCCACATGGGTACTGAGAACCAAACCCCGCTCCTCTGCAGGAGTTACCAGTACTCTTAATCACTGAATCATCTCTCCAACCTCAAACACCTGCCTTTTTCATGTGGCTTTTGAAGATCGAACTTGCAAGGCAAACACTTTCCCAACTAGGCCAAAATTAGAGCACATTTTGAGACTACTTCCCAAAGGCAAGTTGGCCGTGATGGACAGTGTGTGACCTGTTGTGGGTCGACTAGGGTACTGTCTGAAGGCATTCCCAATGGGCAATGGAACTTGCATTCACTCCCCAATAGAACAGAGGCAATGCCCTATGCCGGGGAATCCCCCTAGAGTAGAGGGACCCATGTCTGTGAAAGTGAAACCTGTTTTCAGTCTGGTACCACCCATAGCACCACTGTTCCCAAATGTCTGGCAGGTTATGCCAGACCGACCCTGAGGTCACAAACTGAAACATGGCCACAGATTAGACATGAGGGCAAGGAAAGGCTTGCTGTCCAGGGAGGAGCAAAGTCCCTGTTGCCATTAAGTTTATCAAATGAGGACACCTGACTGTTCAGGGGAGCAGCTGGCACACAAACTCTGGGTACAGATGCTCTGTTCCCTCCTGCTGAGGAACTGCAGCCACAGAGTGTGAGGGAAGACAGAAGCACCACTGCTCAGAAACAAACACTAGCAAGGCCAAGGGAGGTGAGGAAGGGGGTTCCCATTCACAGCTCACTGAGGGCCCCCAAGTCAGAAGGAACAGGTGAGAAGTGAAATACCAGTGCTGTGAGCTGAAGTAGGCCAGCTGAGGGATGTTGATTGACATCACTACATCCCGTCTCATAGGGAGTTGTCAGCCACTACAGCTATGGTGTGACCCCATCTACACGCACTAACTAACGTGTTTGTGGGAAATCACCTGTAGTTACTTCCATTGCCCCGACAGCCTTATGTTTCAGGCTCTGTGGAGTCCATTCCCTTTTCAGCTCTAAGAGGTGTGTGGAGCCGAAAGAAAGTCCCTTGTCATCACTCCAGTCAGGCTTTGGTAGCCTCTGCTGGTGAGGTAGGAGCCCATGGAAGAGCTGGGAACATGGGGAAAGAACTGGCTACATGGGCACCACACGGAAGCCCAGGGAGGGGAAGAGTATCTCATGGAGGAGATGTTGTCCCCCTTACCTCATACTAGGGTGGTGTCAATGGAGACCAAGCAAGGAACGGTATCCATCTTTGTGTTGCTGAGCCAAAGGCCTTAGATACCGAATGGTCACCATCAGTGAACACTACTTTGAAAGTCTCTGCCAGCTTCTGTGCTGCCTCCTTTTGCACCAGAGAAGCAGAAGAATAGAACCATGAGACCATACGCCCATCCTTCAAAATGGCAGCAAGAGCAGCCCCATTCACACGGTCCAGTGCAGTGCCCATGACCTCATTTTTCTTTGGGGCTTTGGTGTGAGCCCACCATGGCTGTAGCAGGACAGAAAGGAGGTTATGTCTACACTCTCTTCCTACCCCTATCCCCCAGTGCTCAATGGATTCCAGCCATATTGTTCTCTCCCCTCCCCTCAGTTTGAGCCAGGGTTTGTCATGGGATCCGTAGGAATGGTGGTGAGTGGCAGGAAGCCAGGGGGAGGTCAGGCTCCAAGGGAAAGTGATAGTGGTTCCCCAGTTCCTTGTTTCACAATCTTGAAGAATGATGAGCTATGATAGTAGAAGGGGAAGCAGATTTTACTGGGTGGAGAAGCAGCTCCCTATGGCAAGGAAGGGACTCAAAAGTGTCTGCCAGCCTGGCCTCCTTGGTTGGGTACTTTTACACCCAATATATGAGTCCAAGTAGCTTGTGACTGTATGTATGTACACTAGAGACTGAGTTGAAAGGCTTCAGCCTGGCTCAACTGAATGGGTCTAGGGACTTGGGCTGGGGAGAGATAAAGTAGGAGAGCAGAGCCTCAGGGAAACCTGCCAGTGGGAGAAAAACTCACCCAAAGTTTCAAGAAGATGAAGAAGCAGGAAGGGAGGCCAGCAAGGGCTGTGGCCAGCCATTATTAAAGACCAATGGTCAGCCATTATCTTGATAAGTCAGGCCTTTTAAAATGTGCAGCTGCCAGGGCTGAGAGATGCCTCAGTACTTAAGAGTGCTTGTTGCTTTTGCAAAAGATCTAAGTTCAGTTCCCAGGGCCCAGGGTGGGTGTCACAACCACCTATAATCTAGCTCTAGGGAACCTGATGCTCTCTTCCGGGCACCATGTTTGTGCACACTCACATACACACACAGATAAAAAATAATACCATTAAGATTAAAATGAAAGAAAGTTTATAATGGAGAGGGTGCCTGGACTTACCTTCTCCTATAATTAGATTAGTGACTACCCTAACTGTCATCATAGAACTTACAGCCAGTAACTGGTGGAAGCAGATGCAGTGATCTACAACCAAGCACTGGGCTGAGCTCCTTGACTTCAGTTGAAGAGAGGGAGGAGGGATTATAGGAGCAAGGGGGCTCAGGAGCATGATGGGAAAAACCACAGAGACAGCTGACCCAAGCTGGTGGGAGCTCTGGCCTGTCAACATGCATGGGACTGAAGTAGACCCTCTGAATGTGGGTGATAGTTATGTGGCTAGATCTGTTTGGAGAGTCCTTGGCATAGGGATCAGAACTTACCCCGGGTTCATGAAATGGCTTTTTGGAATGCATTCCCTAGGATGTGGTGCCTTGCTCAGCCTTGACACAGGGGGGAGGGGCTTGGTCCTGCCTCAAGTTAGTATGCCAGACTTTGTTGACTCCCCAAGGGAGGCCTTACCCTCTCTGAGGAGTGGATGGGGGGTGGGGTGGGATGGGAGAAGGTGGAGGCGGGGGGGGGGGGGGGGGGGAGAAGGGGAAGGGTAGGGAACTGGGATTGGTATGTAAAATGAAAAAAAACTTTTTTAAAATAAAAAAAGATTAAAATGAAATAAAATTTACAGCTTCTGAGTTAAACTTGCAACCTTTGAGCTAAATTTGCAGGTTTTGAGTTCAGGTTCTGCGCTCACTGTTTGTATAGAGCTTGTTAGGATCTGGTCTTTCGGGTTTGTAGCTGTTCCCTGCTGATAAATTGAATGAGGCAAGTCCACTGAGCATTTTCTTGATTAGTGATTGATGTGGGAGGGCTGAGGCCACCTTAGGTGGTGCCAATCGTGGGCAGGTGGTCTTGGGTTGTATGAAAAAGCAGCCTGTGCCAGTCATGGGAGCAAGCCAGTAAGCAGCATTGCTCCGTCCATGGTCTCTGCTTCAGTTTCTGCCTTCAGGTTCCTGCCCTGACTCCCCTTGGGGAATTGTAAACTGTAAGCTAAATCACCGCTTTCTTCCCAGGCTGCTTTTTGGGATGGTGTTTATCACACCAACAGAAAGCGAATTAGGACATTCATGGCTTCTGCCAGTGTAGACTTCATTAAGGTATTTATGATTCCTCACACCCCGGGAACCCACATAGACCTTCCAGCACTATGAAATCTAGCCTGCAGGAAGAAAGCATTCAAGTCAGTTACAGCTTGAGTTCTCCATATCCCATGATCACTTACTATACCGGTCCAAGAGTGTATGGTAAGTCTTTCCCAGCCATGAACCTTGTGAGCTACAGTAATGACCAGCCTGACAAGATGTGTGCCCAGTAGATAATAGTGGCATGAACGTTATAGGGGGTAACCAGTTGCTTTCTGATTGACTTTAAGGCTTCTTTTTTCTTTTTTGTAAACTTGGTCAAGAATCTGTGGCTGTCATTATGGAGCCCAGAACCCTAAATAGAACATGTATACCACCCCTACCTCTGCAAGGTTCTGTGACCATATTGGAGGAGAGGGAAGATAGAAGGTAAGAGCCTGAGGTTAGGGAGAAGTGCTGAAAAGAAAATGTCTTCTAGACACGACACCACCATCGCATGCATGGACTCACTGCAGCTGTGGTCACTTGCACAAGATTGGGCCTGTCAGCATTTCGTCATAGGAGGGGGAAGGGCTTTTAAGGCTCTAACCTTCCTTGAGGCACCACTGACAGTTTGTGCTGGGTGGAGAAAATGTGTCTTTCTTCAGTGTTACACCCAGTGAAAAGTCAGAAAAAAACCTCCCATCTGAGGGTCTTGGGCCTGCCCCAACTTGGTATGGCAGCCTGTGTTGACTACCCAAGGGAGACCTTTCCCTCTATGAAGAGTGAATGGGGGTGGGATGGGGGAAGTAGAGGGGAGTGGGAGAAGGGGAGGGAGCTGGACTAGTGGACGGTATGTAAAATGAAAAAAAACTTCAAATGAATAAGTAAACCTTTCAAAAAACAAAACAAACAAATAAACAGTAACCTCCCATCCATTCTCACACAGGCAACCTCTAAACTCAGTGAGTCACACATGAAAAAAGATGTGAAAATATTCTCTTGTGGGGGAGCAGAAAGGTTTCACTGGGAGAAGAAAGTGGAATGAGCCAGGGTAACAGGGGGTGAGAAGGATGAAATTCCTTACATACACGTGTGAAGCTGTCTAAGGATTCATGAAGCCACTCCCCCGGGGGTTATACCAGCAGTAACAACTGGTGGGAGAGGAGCTTCTCCTACCCCTGAGATGATTACTAGCCAGTTGAGCAGGGAGCTCCAGGGATGCAGCTTCTGTGGGCTGTCACTCATTCTAGGCTGGGCTCCTCAGTGCTGCCTTGAGTCATCCATGCTCTTGAAAGGAGCCCCTCATTCTTACTCCCATGAGTTACCCCAGGAAGCTCACAGGACCATTAAGCAAGATTTGATAGCATCGTTCTTTGGTCTGCAATCAGTGCTCTATTTGGAGTAAATACATATTGCCCATGTCTCCCTAGTAAAAGTCACGCAACAGAAATACTTTTGACAATAGAAGAAAATGCATTCCAAATCACTAATTAAGATTATAGGGGATTGGGTGACAAGATCTTGAATGACTTTTAAATCTCTTTATCTTATTTCTCCATATCTTAAGTATCATGGTTCTACCTTTTATAATAAAGATAATCTTAAACTCTGTACTTTTGAATCACTTGAAAAATCTAGTGAAACCATTTAAGTCCTGCCAGAGAACAGCTGGGAAGAACGCAGTTTCCCATAACATTTAGAAACACAGCAATTCAGACCCGTTTATTGGTCTGTGACTCATATTTAGTGATTAAACAAAATGAATACCATAGTAGATTATCTTTCAGTATTACAAACAGTAAGTTCCTTATCCACTGTCAGAACTGAAGATGCCATCCAAAGTTCACAGAAATGTAGATCTAGGCACCAAGAAGAAAGGGAGAAAAGGAGGTGAAGTCTATAGATCTAGATTCTTCTTTAAGATTTCCCCCTGCTGACTTCAGTTTCTTACTTCAAGTCATGTGGTGTGGACATGCCCTCTTTAGCACCTTGACTGGTCATGTAAGGAAAACAAAATAAAAGAACCCAACAAACAAATTGCCCAAATCAGAGGGCCCGAAGGAGATAACAGAAGCTTGAGGTGTGGAAGCCAACACAAAGGCCTTTGTTCGGGTTCTTCCAGGACAGGAAGGTTTGGCCCATCACATTGCTGAGTCTGCACAGTTAACAGATACCTGCCTCGTTGGTTTCCCGAACGCTCTAGCATGCTGTTTGGTTCCATTGCTGAGGTCCATCATTCGGACTGTTTTGAGTTTGCTGGGATCCTTCTTCCCTCAACTGTGCTTGACTTAGGCACCGGACATGCCAGAAGCTCCATGTCTATCAAAGGTCAACCCGAGAGAGCCCCTGAGTCCACACTCTCATTCTAGTGAAGGTGTAGCTGAGTGACCCTTTATTAAGATGTGTTAACGAAAAGTAAGAAATGAAGGAAGAGAGAAACTCCCGAGAGGAGGAAGTGTTCCCAAGAGGGGAAAACACATGGAGTTTCTTTGTCTGTGGCATTTTACAGGGCCAAGTTTGGAATAATTGCTTTAAGATTTTAGCTTTCTGGGATGTCATGGGTCGATCAATGGAGGTCCACATGCTCTATGCTTGCCTCTCTGGCTGAACCCAGGAGATGATCATGTGGTCTGTCCATAATGCACCAGTCAGGGGTGGCTGAAGCCCTCTCCGTCCATCTCTGTCTTCAGAGGTTTCAGCTATTGACCTTCTTTGGGAGCCATTGGTCACAGGTTGGTGTTGCTACCTGTGACCTTGAAGGTGTCTCAAGTGCTGCTAATTATACACAAAACTCTTTCTTCTTTATAGTTACCAAGAAGTAGCCCCAGGTCTTCTTCATTAACTCTTTGCCTACAGAATGGCTGGAAATGGGGCTAGGTTTTCTTAGCATCTAGCTTCGCTTAGTCTGCTGTACCTAGCTACATTACACCAGAGCGTATGGAAGAAGAGTAGTGCCTTACGTGTGTTCTTCAAAGGCTTGGGGGAAGAAGACAGCTGGCCTCTGTCACTGGCCCCGAACCCTGTCCTTCCTGTTATCTATTCAGCTTGGTTAGCTCATATCCAGCCATATGCCCTCTTTGCTATCATCTTCAGTGTTTCAGGATTTGCCATTTTAACCATTAATCTGCCTTTTATCCCAAGAATGAATTTTACTACAACAATTTACAGTTTTACCAAGGGCCCCTTTCCCTTACTACCTACAGAGAGCTGGCTTCTGCCTCAGTTTGATGACTTCGGGTACACAGAAGACAGTTCTGGTAGGCTTCCGGCAGGTGGGATGACCCCGCTGGTCTTCTCTGGCTGTGAGTAGCCCTTGACAATGTTTTCTCTGATGGGGGATGGGAGGGTGTTTAAAAAGCGCTGCTCTGGGAGACAGCCTTGATGATGACTGCCACCTCTCTTCTGCTTTGGCTTTGAGAAAATTTCCCTTCTTCGTTCATGGCCTCAGGAACTCTACTGGGCCCTACCTGCATACCACTTGGTTTCTTCAGACAATGTTATTTTATAATACTTTCGCTTTAAATTGAAGTTCAACCTTACAACTCTGTATGAATCCATTTTCTGTTGCTGTGACCGAATGCCTGAGGTTGGGTTCTTTTGAGAGAAAAGAAGTCATACTTTGGAGGCTTACAGTTCAAATAACCTGGTTCCGACTCTGTTGATGGGCCCTTGGCTGCATCACATGATGAATGCATCAAATCATGGTGGCTGCACATGTATGAGGAAGAGATCACATGATGAGAAAAGAAGTGGGATGGGAGGAGCCAGATTTGCTATTTCCTAATAACTCTCCTCTAGGAACTAGAAGTATCACTCCATTTTGAGGATGACTCTCAACCCCCTTATACTAAGTTCCACCTCTTAAACATCCTGTCACTTCTTAACATCGCTTCCCCAGGGCAACCAGGCTCCCAGTGCATTCATCTTCAGAGACAATTACATCAAAACCATAGCACTTTGAATTTGCTCTTGGAGAAAATGCCTCTTCTTACTTAATCTCTCTTTCTGGGTCCCTTGTCTCTGGACAACTGAAGGGTACCCTGAGCATGTCTCTGCACTGCCTGGCTGCTTCCTTCCTGGGAGGAGATTGTCTGCTGCACGCAGAGTAGTCAGAAAGAGACTGATTGTAGGACTTGGAGCATGTTGCTAGAACCCGCTCTTCCAGGTGACCCAGTTATGGACATCTTTTGTATCCATTGCTACTAACCACATTGTACATCTTACTCACAAGACAGATCTTTGCCAGTTGTTTTCGAGAAGTCTCATTTCACTAATTCTGTCTAATCTCCATCAGAAAACCTCATGAAACAAAAGGTTGAATCGGCTTCATCCTACTTGACTGGTTCTTAGTCAATTCACGATTTCTCTCAGCAGCCCGACTTCACTAGGTGCCAGAAGACAATCCCGGTAATAATTTCCTTGAAAATGTCCCTGCTCCCTCATCTGGGCTTGAAAAATCCCTGAAACTCAGCAGTGGATGTGAAAGTTATTTTCCACAGGCATGGAGGATCAAGGACACATTCCCCTCAGAGGTCTAGTCAGTTGCGGGAGGCACAGGATAGTCTGAATTGTTTGCGCCGTTGTCTGGAATAAAAGTAAAGTCTGCTGGCAACCAATCAAGCCTGACTCCCCCAGGCTGACCACAAAGGATGCGAAGGGCCATTGGACATGGCAGCTGCCTCTGTGTAAGAGGACAAAGCTTAAACTAACAGAATGTGTCACTGGAAGGCATTGTAGAGGTCAGCTAATTTAAACACAGGATTTCCAGACTCCTGGCGACAGACTTGCACGTACGCGCACACATATGTTCATGCGTCACAATGCACATCCCGCTGTCCATGCTTTCACATCCTCCTTTCTCATGTAGGAAATACATGGATTTTAGTTTCAACAAACATATTCATAAATGCACACCAATTCTGAGTTGCTCATTTTTCCGGGGAAATATGGGGGTTATTGATGACCTTTAATGTACCAATACATGAATGACAATTTAGAGTTCTTCCAAGGACATGTTTGCCAGTGACACCGTGCTATCACCGCATCATCTGACACCTTGAATACTAAATTCTTTAGAATTGACTCCGAGTGTCTTGTACTCTTGCACTCAGAAAGAAACCTGGAGTCCAGGAAATTTGCCATTTGCTTCTGGTGTTGAATTTTTATTGTCATCTATGACTATTTGTTTCCCCTAAACTCTGTGGGTGACTAGGCCACTGAGAAAGCCCAGGCGTATGTGTGGGTTTCCTATCTGCAAACTAGCTGTCTATATCCCGAATAGGTCACTCCTTGTCGAGGGTGGGAGAGGAAACTACGATGACCAGAAACAGCCTTCAGATGGAACCTTCCCTCTCTGCTGTTCAAAAAGAACAAGCTAAACTGGCTAGAGGGAGAAGTGTGGGCAACAGTCTCTTACTTGGGAGAATGCGGAGTGTCTTGGGTGGTGGGTTAGTGTCCTGCCACTGCACTTCTTCTTCTTCTTCTTCTTCTTCTTCTTCTTCTTCTTCTTCTTCTTCTTCTTCTTCTTCTTCTTCTTCTTCTTCTTTCTCTTCCTCCTCTTCCTCCTCTTCTTCTTCCTCTTCCTCTTTCTCCTCCTCCTCTTCTTCCTCTTCTTCTTCTCCTCCTTTTCCTCCTTTCTGTGCCCCCCTACCTCCCACATCTCTGCTTTGCCCACCCTAGGAAGCCAGAAGCATCTCTGGAATAAACCTCTTCTCATCCTCTAAGTCAGAGGCTCTCAGAAGACACCATGTTTCTGAGTGTTTTAGCTTGACTGTAAGCACACCAGCAGGCATCTGGATGAAAGCTGTAGCTCCCCCCCCCCCCCCCCGCCCCCATGCACACACAAAGAAAGCTTCTCCTTTGTCTGATGGTTTCTGGTCCACTCTATCTGCTTGGTATCTTCATATGAAGAAAATCAAAAGAGGGAGAAAAAAACAGGAAGAGAAACAGGAGGAGAGAAAAGAGGGGGGAGGAAGTAGAAGGAGGAAATGAGAGAGGAGGGGGGAGCGGAAGTGAAAGAATGTGGGAGGATAAGGAAGAATGGGAAGGAAAGGACTGGAGGAGAGGGAAGGGTGGGGGAGGGAGGAGGAGCGGAGGTCAGGGAGGAGCCAGTGAGTGGAACCGCCAGCCCAGCTGTTTGCATAGAGGAAATGCAGGGGGGGTTCCGTCTACACGGGCTCTATCTCCACGGGCTCCGTCTCCACGGTGCGCTCCCTCACACCCTACCTCTGTCACTGCTCTCTGCTGTGGGTGTCAGGACAGTTGGGGCTCAGATCCCCAAAATCCTGATTCACCTGGTCCAGCTTAAAATAATGTAGATGCACTGTCTCCTAAAAATCCAGAGATAATTGGAGTTGGGTCTGTGAAGAGCCGCACTTTCTCTGTCCTTCCCTTGAGTGTGCACGCCATCCAGAAGATTAGCTCTGTCCTCGTCTTAGGAAGGCTTGCCAAAGGAAGGAAACTGGTAGTTGTGGGAGGAGGGCATAAGGATGAGTTGGAGGAGAGGGAACAGTGGGGGGCAGTTAGGGGGGGGGCTGGATTTTTACCAACATGCATTGTAAACATGCATGACATTCTCAAAAAAAAAAAAAAAAAAAAAAAAAAAAAAAAAAAAAAGGCCGCCAATAGAGGCCCTCTTCAGATCCAGCTTTTCCTTATTGCCTGAAGGCAAACACCAGGCGGAAGGATGATGAGCTTGCCTGCTGTGAGTCTGTTCTGGGGCCTCCTTTCTTCAGACCTGTGGTTGAACCCGGCTTTGGGACCCGTGGGTCCTTCCCAAAGCCACCCCACACTGGAGCAAGGATGGAGAGTTCCCATGTGGCTGTCTTGCAAGGCTGGGCGTCAGCATCAGTGGATTCCCCATGTGGCTTAGACCTGTCTCCCCATTGTAGGGAACCTTGATATTGTCACAGGACCACACCCCAAGATTTCCCAGCCCTCCCATCTCTCAGCAGCCACTCAGCGCTGCAGTCCTTCCTGTCTGTGCCTAAACTGGATCACTTGCTTTCATTAATTACCAGTTCATCAGAGCTGCCTGGTGGCACTCCTATTTTATGAAAGGTACTTCTATTAGCCTGCTTTCTTCATCTCCAAAATGGGTCTAAAAACTTACGTTTCCCAGAAGAAAGCCTGACCCAGATCTCTGCCAGCTCTTGCAGAGAGGAGGCAAAGTCTAAACAGAGTGCCCAGAGGGTTCTTCTTGAGGGAAGAGTGGAAAATACTGGAAGTTGAAGAGATGGAAAAAGAGGAGGAGAGATATTCTGTGTGGGTTTTCATGGAAGGAAAGTGGCCGAAAAGAGGATCAAGCGCACATTAAGAACAAAGGTTCAGCCGCTGTCTTCTCCTCCCGGTGTGACCGTCATTCTGAGTTGCGTGTAGATCTCTTGGAAAGGGTAATGACAGTGACCAGGAATGCCCATCAAGGCCAGCTGACAGGGGTTTTCAGTCCTGGACTATGTAGTTAGCTGACTTGCTTTCTGTGCTGGCAGAGTCAAGGCCAGCCAGCATGGTGACAGGCCAGACTCTTGTGATGCTGACAACATTCTCTTGAGTGCAGGGCCCTGGGGGGGGCAGTAAGTGGGGAAGCCATGCTGCACCCCCTCCCCCCCACCCCCTCAGGATGTGCCAAGCTGCCAGGGGTGGGGCTCTGGGTCCCATCTCTCTGTAGAACTGAATGAAGTCTCGTGACATTGCCTGAGGAGCTGTCTCAGTGGACATCGCTCTGATGGCAGAGTTGGGGTGGGGTGGGGTGGGGTGGGGAGGTATGGGATGAGATCTCAGGCAGGCTCTGTCTCTGAAGAAGGCAGAGCAGGACGGCAATTCCAGGCCAGGTATAGGCAGTGGCCTCAGCTAGATTTAATGTGAGCTTAGGCAAGGAGAGAAAGCCTGCCTTGAAACATGGGAGACTCGTGTGCATTCAGGGTACTAACATTTCGTAAGGGTTGGGCACGTTTGCTGAAGGATTCTGGCGGACCGCCCAGCTCTGGGTTTCCTGTTCATAGTTCCACAGATGTGTCACTTCAGGATCAGAGCCCCAAGAGGCTCTGACACAGGCGTCATCAGGAACCCACTTTCTCTGGGTCATCTGACAAGACGTGAACTGTCACTCCTGGGCGCTCCCTCTCACCCCCCCAGCCCCAGCCCAATGCTCTTTTGGAAGGGAAGAAAAAAGTAACGCCATCCAGAGCTGACTGCAGAAGGCAGTTTTGTTTTGAATAGCCAACAGCAGGCCAGCAGACTTCATCCCGGGGAGAGAGGCTGCTGGATGGTCGTCAGAGTTCCCAGGGCCCCAAACTGTGATCAACACTGATGGTAAGATGGCTCACTGTACTTTAGGATTTTCTGTCTCAATATTTTTCCTTCTTTTTGGGGTGTGTAAAGATGTTTACTTACACACCGATGAGTTATTTGGGAAGGACAAATGGTCACAGAGTAAAGAGAGCATGCTGCTCACTGAAACAAGATGCAGGGTTTCTGCATCTCCCTGGGCACACTTAATGTAAAGATGCGTGTGTGAGCATAGTCAGATCTAAGTTTCATTATGTGGGAGATTCACTATGAAATACACAGAAGCTGTATTTTATAAGTACTGTCAGGGTTTATGTGTACATTCCTTTTAAGCACGCTACTTACTAGCTCACATCACTTACGGTTTGCTACTTATAAGCTATCGTAGTCATGACTTTGCATCGGTGGTGAGGGTTATGCCGTGAAGGGCATTTTGTGGGGTCCACTTAAAACACTTCTGTGGATGTTAGAACTGAGGTATCACTTCACATCCGTGACTGCAGGTTAGAGAGGCGTGCTCTCACCAGAGGGTTTGCTGAGGGCCCTGCGTAGTTATCACCCGGAGCTGCTGGTTGCGTTGGAAGTCATCACGCAGTCGGCAGTCAGCACTTGCACATACTTCCTTCAAAAAGGTTTAAAACAACAGCCTTAAAGTCACGTGCACGTCTTCTTTTTTGTTTTGTTTTGGAGACAGAGTCTCACTATGTAGCTCTCTGTTTGGAACCTTTGTATACAGCCATAGAGAAGATTGTGTATGCACTCTCAATGAGGAGAACTAACTTGGCCCTGGCTTCTTATTGGACACCTTAACCTTTACAGTTCCCACCACCTGTATTTTTGGTAACAACAATAGCAACCACAACCGAAATGGGACAGAGCCAGGAAGAATAAAAACAGGAAATAAGAACATAAAGGGGGAGAGGGAACAGAATAAGTTTACTGTCTTCAGTTTAATTCAATTCACAGATCCCCAATTATTTTACACACAACACTAGCTTTGTGTTGTGTTGGTGAGCTTTTGGGTTGCTAGAATATGGGGAGGAATTCTCCCAAGGGTGCAGACAGGCAAGGACCGAAGCATAAGCGTGTGGTGAGTCCCAGCATTTACCCGAGAGGTAGCTGGCCCTCTGTGGGTTGTGTGTTCAGGCCAACCCTCTATCTTTATTATAAACAAGATGACCTCTTAGGAAGGGATGAAATGAGAATAATCCAGAAGGTTGGGGAATACTTTCTGAGATTAACATACTCCTCCTAATAGGGTAATTCATCTTTAAAAGATTCATAAAGTCATTCTCAACAACATAACATACACATAACACTTATTAAAAACTTTGGGTCCACGGGCCTTATTGGCACAAGCCTGACAGTTGAACTAGAACAAAAACTTGACAGCCATCTCTAGAAGACGCCTTTTCAAAATTGACAGAGACAGTATTTGTTCATTGTTACAGAGGTAAGTACCTATAGATAATAGAAGATAAACAATAACAACAGAGTCCTGCAAGAGAGACATGTGGGGGAGCCATTGTGCATACTTTGAAAAATCTGGTCTGAATGTCTCAGTCTGGATTCAGAGACTTCAGAGTTGTAGATTATGAAGCCTCAATGGCTGATGACTATGTAAATATTTCCAAATCAAAAAAGCTTCTGAAATTCAAACCATTCTGATCCCAAGCGTGTGAGTTTTAACCTGTCACACTAGTGAATATCTTGCTTTCTGAATATATTTGCATTTTGAAGAAATTAACTCCTACTACATATGTGTTATTACTCAAATTTATCTTCCAGCAACATGGTGTGAGCAACTTTTCATAGACATGCACTTCTTTTTATTGGAGCTTTAGGGACTGGGGAGATGGCCCAGTGGGTAGTGATAGCTCACGGTGCAAGGATAAGGAGTTGAGTTTTGTTTTTCAGCACCCACGTGAAAGCTGGGTATGTCGGTGGGTGTTAGTGACTTCAGCACTAGGAAGACAGAGAAAGGCAGGTCCTGGAGGCTCATAGGCCAGCTGGTCTAACCAACTGAAGAACTCCAGGTTCAGTGAGAGACCCTGTCTCAGAAATGGTGAGAAAAAAAAGGTAGAGAGATGACTGAGGAAGACACCAGAAGTCAACCCCTGGCCTCCACACATGCCTCCCCCCATGTGTCACTGGACACATGATGCACCCCACAAGGTTTTAAAATATGTTGTAAATCTTATTGGTAGATGAGACTTTTTTTTCCTTTTCTATTGTTAGCACTATGGAAATGGACATCATTACAGTTGAATCTTTGCGTCTCCTTGTGAATATTGCCTTGGGATAAGTCCCTAGAGATGGAACCCACTGCTTAATTAATGTGCTCTAGGAAGTCTCCATCCCCAATGTGTGAATACAATTGGGCAACATTCTTACTAGCACTGATTTTATTATTTACTTTTAAAAATTAAATTGTACTAGCCTGAACAGTTGGAAAAGGGCATTTGCATTGTGTTGATTGACTTTGGGAAAACCTTTCGGGAAACTGGCTTCTTCTTTGTCCTTTGGGTTCAGCTTTTTTTTTTTTTTTTTTTTTTTTTTGGTTATTGAACACCGAAGTAGTGACCTTTTACCGTAACTTCTACCAACCCAGTTTCAGAGGTCTATGACCTCCTTTGAAAATGTGCTGAGGGGTGAGGCTAGCTGCTTTTGCTCTGACTTTTACCTGGGTGGGGGGGAAACCTCATCTTCATGATTTTTATCTTGTCTTTAAGGCTGACTCTTAGATTCAGCAGCAGTGTTTGCTGTGTCCCAACAGCATGGGGAATACTGTAGATAAAAATAGTCTCCAACTTGTCATTTCTTCACCCATCTGTATTTAGGACACCATGCCATCCCCCCTCACAGGCATTGTCACCATTTGTATATTTTGTTTTGGTCTCCAGTGGCCCGAGAGAGCCAGTTTCTCTCTCCAGGGCTTGCCTGGGTGGGAGTTTGAACCTCTAGGGGGCTTTCAACAAACCAATCTAGAAGAAGTCAATGTAAGGGAGACAGAAACATTGTTATCCAACTCTTAGAAACAGAAATGGAATAGTCCAAAATAGAGACTCAGAGACTTAAAAAAAAAAAATCATCCCAGATAGAGCTTTTCTGGGTTAAACAGATTGGTTGGTTTTCTTCTATAGAGTATGTCTGTGAAGTTCTTTTTTTTTTTTTTTTTTTTGGTTTTTCGAGACAGGGTTTCTCTGTGTAGCTTTGCGCCTTTCCTGGAACTCACTTGGTAGCCCAGGCTGGCCTCGAACTCACAGAGATCCACCTGGCTCTGCCTCCCGAGTGCTGGGATTAAAGGCGTGCGCCACCACCGCCCGGCGTCTGTGAAGTTCTTAACGAGTGTTTCTAATTAAGTGAGTGCATGGAAACATGGACTTGACGAGAGCATGATTTGAGGGGGAGAAGGACAGAGGGGTTGACTCTATCCCCAGCCCAGGGTTGGCCTGTGCCAATCAGGACCCAACAGACGTGGACATTTGAGGGATGAGGGCTACTGCTGGTCAAAGCACTTGTAGACCTGAGACCCAGTCTCGGTCCCTTTTACATCCACATAGGAAGGAATCATTGTTGCTAGCTTGTTTTGAAGATTAGGAAACTGAAGCATAGAAAAGTGACTTGGGTGAAATCTCATGAGAAGATGGTGTGGAGGTAGGATTCTTGGTGCAGACGGCCTGACTCGAGCCCAGGGAACTTAGGGAAAAAGTCATAACATGTGGTTCTGGGCTGCTGAAGTCCATGTGGTTGACTTGGGTATGTGCTTACGTCTTAATATATCATCCCCAAGGAAGAACAACTGTTGGGGTTTTTTGTTTGTTTGTTTGTTGGGTTTTTTTGTACATGTTATCCCATAGATTTTTTTTTTTTTATGAATTTAAGCTTCACTAAAGATTCCAAAGCTGAAACTTTTTGAGCCACATTTATATGATGCCACAAGTGGAAAATTCCACTCACAAATCTCGACCTCATGCATGAGATTACTCAAAATATTGTATCAGATAGTGTGTAGGAGATGCAGGAGAAACAAGTGGATCTTGTGTTTATCCTGAGGTCTCATCCTCAAGGTATCTCTTCGTGTCCATGCAAATATTCCAAGATGTGAAGAGAAAAAAACCAATCCCACAATCTAAGATACTTTTGTCCCAACTCAGATAAAGGATACTCATTATTTTCCTCTTTGGGGACAGATGAGCAAACCAAGACCCAGCACGTCAGTAAATAGCCCATTAATCTCCATCACAGGCACTTTAAGCCCATGTACCACTGGGCCCTAGACGGCTGGGTGCTCACATTCATGGTTCTTTCATCACAAGTCCTGAGGTCATAATTCTGCTGTCTTTGAAGGTGGTAAGGCAGCCATCTCAGGCAAATTGGCCCTCCCTTGGAGGTGAAGCAGAGCTCATCCTTAATTTCTCTGTATCTACAGGGGCCAGTGCAAAATATCATCTGGTTGAATTTTCTGACCATATTCTCCCTGGCTGGGTATTCAGTTTATCTTGTCAACATAAAAATGATAGGTGCTTAAAATAGGTGGGGACTATTTTCTACTTTCCATCTGCAAAGCCACCAAGCCATCTCCAAGGAAGCTCAGAGACTGTCCCTGAGAAGGTTAGGATGAGGTGCAGGCTTAGGAATGGAGGCCAATTGTAGTTTCTCATGAGCAGTTTCTCTGTCTTCCCTCTGCTTAGCTGACACATTTACAAAATGGGTATGAGTACAATTACAGTGGATTTCTGTTTACTTTTGGTTACATGTTCCTATGAACTGTTGGAATTCTGAATTTAAATAACTTACTGGCAGTATTATGGATTGGATGCAGGACCTTCTGCATTCTAGTTAAGCCTAAGCATCTGTATCCATCTGCAAGCTACATTCCCAGTCCTAAATCTTGTAATTTAAAATGAGGATACTTAAGTACTAACAGCAGATGGTTCATTGGTCTTTATACATCTCCTTCATAAATGTAACTTCAGGGGTCATCTAGATTGGAAGAATATTTTGTAGGCCACTGATTTTTTTTAAATAGGTGACACATAGTTTATCTACTTTCTGCAGTTTAAGAACCTGCTTAGCAAAGTGCCCCTTTCTTCTCCCTGGTTTCTGCAGTCTCTTCTCTCTCTGGTCTGTCCTGACAGTGTTCTCCTGAGGATGTTGTATTGGGGCCTCCTTCTTCCTCACTTACAGGGCACACCATTCTGCACCCTGTCCCGTCTCTGTGTCTAATGAGCTGCATTTTCACTTCCTGGAGGTCACTGGAGTTTCTTGCAGTCTTTTGCTGTACTCATCAGTATTGCAATGAATAACAGCCTGCCCCTGTCATTTTCCAGAAGTTCAAGCACACGTACCTGTGGGCCAAATGTGACTCAGACATACATGTTTTCCATCTACTCTTTACCAATAGCAATCCCATCAAAAACACCCGAGAGGGCATTTCCCTATGTACACTCTGCTTCCCGAGTGAGCATGTGTGTATGTGTGCATGCTCACTCTTACATGCGTGTGTAGAGGTTAGATGTTGTTGTCAGGTGACTTTCTCCATTGCTCATCATCTTGTTTTTTGAGACAAGGTCTTTCATTCTACCTGGAGTTTGCTGTTTTGGCTAGACTGGCTTGCCAGCATGTCCCCAGGACTCACCTGTCTCTGCCTCTTCAGCGCTGGGGTTACAGGTACAAGCTGCCAAGCCTAGTTTTTATGTGACCCTGGGGCATTTGAAGCCATGTCCTCATGCTTATGTGGCAAGTGCTTTATTCATTGAATCATCTCCCAAGTCCATTAAGCTAGTGTTTATTGAAACGAAAAAAGGTGAGTTCAGTGTGTTTTATTACTTCTTCAAAGATCCAGTGTGTTTTATACTGTCCCAAAATATGAGTGAAGTTGGACATTTGTTCTCTTGGCTGCAAATAATTATTGATGATTACTTCTATTCACTTAGCAATTAGTTTTTGAGGGCTTGTTGTGTGGGTAGCCATGGATACCAATGTGAAGGGGATCTGGCCACTACTGGGCAGATGTGTGAGCTAGAGAACCATGTGGTAAGTACCACAAAAGACTGAAGGTCTGTTTAGACCACTAATGACTGAGATCTACCTTAGTCTAATAATTAAGACTTCTTTTGGGGAAAGGATGGGCCATCAGGCACGAGATAGAGCATAGAGAAGCGGTACAGCATCATGAAAGTTATGTTTGAAGGATCAGGCACACACCCACATTCTAGCACTCCGAAGGCTGAGGCAGAAAGATCACACATCTGATGTCAGTGTGGACTACATAATGAGAGGAGATCTGTCTCATGCAACAGTCAAGTAATGTCTATTTGAGGATCAGAAATAGCTCTCCATGGTGGTAAGAGGAATGAGGGAAGGCTACCAGATGAGCTGGGTACAGAGACTGAGGGCAGATCATGGTAGGCACTGGGGGCAGAGGTAGGAGTCTGGAACTTATTGGGAACTTCAGGAAGACTTAGAGGTAGGAAGGTGGAAGTGGAGGTCCACACTTGAACCTTGGGGACTGCACCTGCTCCCCCTGGTGATATTGGGGAGAATTGGACCCTATGCACCAGCACCTGTTGTTTTTGCCTCACAAGATCATGATCGGGGTGACACTGGGTGAAGGACCCGTGCTTTACCAAGCCCTGACCTCAGCATGAGACAAATGGTAAAAGCGTTGTCTGAAACGGCCACCAGGGCATTTCTGCTAAAATGCATTTTACGTTTCCTAGAAGCAACTCCGCTTAACAAAAAGCATTCTCATCTGTTACTAAACCGACTGACCATTTGGCATATGGTCATTGTGCAGCTGTGCCTTCTGGTCCTGGGAAGGGGACAGGGGTTATTTCTGAGAAGTGACTCGCTGGGTGAATTCCCAGTTCCAGATTCTACAGGTGGGAGAAGAAGAGGGGGTGAGCGGGAAACACACAAGGAAAGGAAATTGGGAGCAGGTTTCAGTCCGCCCTGAGACAGAATCGGCTGCTGACTATCAAAATGAATGCAGAGCGTGGATACTGAGGAGGCCCAGCAGCCTTGGGGGTACCAGAGAAAAACTTAGACCTAGTGAGCATGGCTGCTAAATCTCATTGGGGTTCTGCTTGGTGCTGTGGTGCCCTCAGCATCCCGAGGCCTGGGGATGGCTGTAGGTGGGGTCTTTTCGATCCTTTTCTATAGCTGCAGGTGGGATTATAGCCACCTGTAGAGGTTAGAATCAGGGGCTTCTCAGCACCACTGCATGGACAAACCGCGAGACCGAGACTTCCTGATTTCCATGAACCATGAGCCTAACAGCTGTCTGTTCTTCAGAGCTGAATAAAGTTTCTAGGACGTCCTGCTGGCCATAGAGATGGTGAGGTGGTGTTCTCTTACAAGTCATCTTTCCCTCTGGACCATGACCAGGGGCTGATGCGCTTATGAGTCTACAGGGCTGGTTGGGTGTGGGCTGGACCATGGCTTACATTCCTAGTGGCTCTAAGCCCAGAGATGTCTCATGTTATGAAAGAAAGAGAGGAAAGGGAGAACCCGGTTTTGATCAGACACCCAGCCCCATCTCTAAGGCTAAACTGTCCTAGGTGATCATTTGTGGCCAGAGAAGCATAGAGTTAATGTGTACGTGCATGGGGAGTGGGAGTGTTTGGGACACGGCTTTCAGTAAATGTGACCCTGGGGATGCGGTGATGGAGCAGGTTTCTGTGGACCCAGGCATACCTGGGCAGGAAGTGGGATAGCTGTCAGGTCAGCTAGCATTCTAGCAGCTTTGCCTTCTGGTCCAGGGAGAAGGACAAGGGTTATTTCTGAGAAGTGACTCCATAGTAAATTCCACATGCATGACCCAGATGGGGCTGCTCCAGGCAGACTCAACAGAGGCTGCAGGGTGTCACCAACAGCACCGAGGGAAGAGGCCAGAGGAGTAGAGTTGCCTCTCGTTGTCTTCAGGGGACTGGTTTGTTGCTGGAGGGCTTCTCTCCAGGTTCCACCAAGCCCCGCAGTCCCACAATCCACGTATAAAATAATCACTTAGACGCTTATATTACTTATAAACTGTATGGCTGTGGCAGGTTTCTTGCTAGCTGTTCTTTTATCTTAAATTAACCCATTTTTATAAATCTATACCTTGCCACGTGGCTGGTGGCTTACTGGCGTCTTCACATGCTGCTTGTCCTGGCGGTGGCTGCAGTGTCTCTCCCTCCTTCTTTCTGTTTCCCCAATTCTCCTCTGTCTTTGTCCCGCCTATACTTCCTGCCTGGTCACTGGCCATCAGTGTTTTATTTATATAGAGTGATACCCACAGCACTGGTTCCTGAGTCTTTACTTGGCACCAAAGTTCAAGGACGACCAACCTATTATACAAAACGGTATTATATCTCCATACGAAGTCCTCTGTATTCTTTACACCATTTCTATGTAACATAATTTCCGTACAATGTAAATGTGATTGTATGTTATTGTACTAGACTGTTTACAGAATACTAACATGATACAACATCTGTGCATGGTCAGCAAGACTATATTATTATTATTATTATTTGGATATTTCCCTGTAGCTAGAGTTTTTCTGCCTTGCCCACAGTCAGGACAATTCTCTGTCACCCGCCAGTCCCACAGCCACTCAGACCCAACCAAGTAAACACAGAGACTTATATTGTTCACAAACTGTATGGCCGTGGCAGGCTTCTTGCTAACTGTTCTTATAGCTTAAATTAATCCATTTCCATAAATCTATACCTTGCCACGTGGCTCGTGGCTTACCGGCGTCTTCACATGCTGCTTGTCATGGCGGCGGCTGGCAGTGACTCCCTCTGCCTTCCTGTTCTCTCAATTCTCCTCTCTGTTAGTCCCGCCTACACTTCCTGCCTGGCCACTGGCCAACCAGTGTTACATTTAGTGATCAATCAGAGCAATTTGACACACAGACCATCCCACAGCATTTCCCATCTGTGGTTGTCTGAACACATAAAGATGGAAGCTATGGCTATGAAAAGCCAATTATTTACAAAACAAGAGTCCAGGAAACTATAAACCTTGACATGGTATCTGCAGAAATTATAATTGAAACACACACTTTAGGATTTAGAGATTTTGGGTGTTTGGTTTCCTATACCTGTGCATGATGTTTGTTTAGCCTTTGATCCCAATGGGATGCTATTAGAAGGCCGGCTCTCCTGGAGATCCTTAAGTTCTGAGGGTAAGGCCCTCATACATTCGATTAGCACAGAAGCTAGTTAGAAGCTGTCCAGCTTTCCTTTGGCCGTGTGCATACACAACAAGAAGCCAGACGCTGGCAACCAGGAGGCAAGCTGTCACCAGACAGTGGATCTGCAGGTACCTTGCCCTTCCAGCCTCCAGAACTGTGGGGAATATTCATGTGTTTAAACCACTCTGCCCAGGGTCACTTGTTACAGCGGTCACAACAAACTGAGGTGCTATGCCTGATCAGTTGACAAAGATGGTGTGAACAAATTTAAATAAAAAAAAAAATCTTAGCAGGGATTTCTGCCTGTGTTTGTCTGAACACTGCCAGAAGCAGTCCAAGAACAAGCAGTAGCATTGTCCTAGGGCTGTGACAACGCATTTACCTCCTCTGTGGGTGCCTGGCTCATTTGCCATGGGGGGGGGGTGTTGTTGGACTTGAACATGTCTTTTCTGTAGACACACTGAAGCTCTTGGCACTAAGATTGGTTACTCTTGTCTGAGGTCAGCAGCAGGGCTGCTCAGCCATGGCTACCAAGAACATAGCCACAAAGCCGACACATCCCAGAGCCATAATTATGCCCCCAGAGGTTGATGTTGCTTCTATAATTCTAGAACTTGACTGGAAATCATGAGTCAACAACTCTTAGATGCTTTCTGGCCTGCAGTTTTATTTGCTGGCCCCTTGACCTCTCTCGCTGCTCTGGAGAAGGCTGAGTGGTCAGCCTCATTGCCTAGGGACCGCTTCACTGGGAAGTTTCTGAACAAAGAGTTAGCAGACACCCATTTCCTCGAGGTGACATCTGGGAGCCTTTAAGGCACTGCTTACATTTCTCCCATGGGTTTTGTCATTTTCAAATTTTTCCTACGGAACCTGGGATTGAGGGGTAGGAGTCATTGTTTCTTGGGCTGCAGCAAATCAACAGAAGGCTTTGGATTTGAACACTGGTCTTTTGGGCTCTCAAACCTCTTCCTTCATCATTGCTGACAAGATAAAGTGACCCAAGGAAGGAAAACAGTAGTTTATGAATGGGTTTTTGAAAAAGGTTTTATATATTTTTGTCTTATGGGTATGCTTGAGTGTCTGCATGAATATATGTGCTCCTGGAAGTGACTAGAGGGTGTTGAATCCTTTCATAGTTACAGAGAGTCGTGAGTCACCACCACGTGCACCACGTGGGTGCTAGGAACTAAATCTGGACTTCTGTAAGCATAGCAGGTACTTTAACTGCCGAGTCCCTATGAACTTTTTTTTTTTAAAGTGGTATTGAAGCTTTTTAATTTATAATGGGGTTACGCCTTAAGACACTGGAGGTAAATTGGAACTGTTACTGGACAGTGCATACAATCCACCAACCTTGCCAAACATCGTTGCTTGGCTGACTGCGAATCTTGCTGTCCCCGCCCAACATTAGTGAAGTACAATACTGCAAATCAGCAGCCCGGGAAAAGATCCAAATTCACAACACAAACAACAGTGTCTATGAAAGAGCCTCATTCTCAAAGCACCGTGAGGTGTAAATTGTGAGCTGAGCCACCGAGAATCTGGCTACAGATGAACAGTCAGCATCTGGGCCATACATTTTTCAGCTTGCTAATATGGAATGAATCCAGGCTTCCTTCTACCGGCCTTGAGGGATCGTACCCCCACTTGCACCTGTAAATAAGCAAGCTCTTAAAAACAGATATTATGTAAAAGTCTTTTTTTTTTTTTTTTAGTCCCATAAAGGATCAGCAGAAAGCCTCTGAGAAGTCTGATAACGGTTTATTCCTAAACGAATACAAATGAAACCTTTAATAATAAAGTACACACCCAAGCATCATGGGAACCCACTAGCAATTGCCATGGAATAGTTAAACAGATTCTGCTAGAAATGGGTGGGTGGGTGGGGAAATCTGGTCTCACCATCAGTCTCTCTCTTAACTAGTCTCTAAGAGCATATTCAGAAGTTCTCAGGATTTTTTCCCCAAGGAGGAAAAAAAAAAAATCTATGATTCTGCTCTATGACCGTACTCAGCAGTGATAAGACATATATTGAAACTTCTTTGACTTAAAAAAACAAAACACAACTCATGTGAACCTGCTAGAACTACCTGTTTGAACCAGTTTCCCTCAGGGTTTAAGCACCTTTCTCTATTAGTCCTGAGCTGACTCATAGGGACAAAGGAAGGCTGCAGTTTTTGCCCTTGTAGGCGGGAGGGGAATCACAGGCAGCACCTCTCACTGCCTCTGTGGGATCATCAGCCTCACACTGAGATTTTTTTTCACTCTACAATCGGAAGTCTACGCTTACTTCCCCAAGGTGATGCTTTTGAACAATTTGGCAAGGTCAAGTGCCCTAGATACAGAAACTAGGTTGTGCCCCAGCGTACAGAAACTAGGCTCACAGGAGCATGTATAACCGTGGTGGGAAATGGGGTGGATGAGGCGCTTCTTTTAGGGTGGGATTCACACTCAGTTGTTCTCGGAAAACCTGAACTCTGCTCAGTCTGCAGCAATGGATGGAAAACAGCTGGGATCAAATTCAGGCAATCACTCACTCTCTGTCATCGGCAGCTGTTGTGGGTCCTGGCTGTACATGGAAATCAACGGGGGAGCCTTGAAAACACTGATGTCTGGATCTCACTCCCAGGGGTTCGATGGTGGGCCTGAGTGCAGCCTGGGCTTTCAGGGCTCTCCATGGTGATTCCATGCACCCATCACTGCATAATATGGCTTGGGAATCGCTGACCCGGGCAGTGGGCAGCTATTAAGCCAGTCAATTACCCAAGTAAACAAGGAACAGGCTAGATCAAGCATGTCTGGAGGGATTGCCAAATACTGCCTGCTGGGATATTTAAGTCCATTTCTCAGAAAACCTTGGCCCTGGAAGTTCTGGAAAGCTCGTGCCTGCTGAGTGTGTTCTTTACTTCCTTAGGAACTGTGAGCATTGGGAGTGTAAACAGGGTTACTTGCATTCATTTGACAAACATTTAAACATCTGCTTTGCTTAGCCATCATCATCGGCTAGAGATAGAAAATACCTTTAAGTGTCTTAAGGGAGCAGCAGGGGAGAGAAGAGAAGGCAGGCAGAACAAAGCAGGGTTGCAAAGTGCCACAGGCAGGGTAGGGGTGGGGGCGGTGAGCCCCGCTTTGGAGGACGGAGTTTGGGCATGTCCTAAAATCCACTTGGGGAGGATGTTGATAGGGTGCTTGGGATGGTGGTGGAGGGGGTGAGAAGATAGAGGAGAGTTGGGTGGAAAGAGAAGGAGGGGAGGAGGAGGAAGAGGGGGAGAAGTGGGGAGGAAGAGGAGGAGGGTATTCTAAGAGGAAATTGCAAGGGCAAGACAAATGCTGGATGCCAGGGAGGTCACAAGGACACTTACTAACCATAGACACCTCAAGGACAAGGAAAGAGACTTGTTCCAAACCAAAGGGCCAGGTCTGAGGGAAGGCTCCGTGGTTGATACACTTGCCATGCCAGCGTAAGGACTTGAGTTCGGATCCCCAGACCTCCCGTAAAGCCAGACACAGTCGTGCAATTCTGTAATCCCAATGCCCTACAGCAAGATGGGAGACTCCCTGGAAGCTCACAGGCCAGCTAGCATGGACTATGCAGCCAGGAGCAACAAGAAAACCCTTTCACAAGCAAGGTGAAGAAAAGAATGGCGGCGTTCAGGGTTCTTGTTGGACCTCCGAGTGCATGTGTGCAGAGGTGAGGGAGTGAGGGAGGGGAGCTCAGGGGAGGGGAAAGGCTCAGCCTTGCATTGACTAGGTGGGTGGGTGGTCTGGCTTCTCCTAGTGCTGGGCAGCCCATTCACCTTTTCATCTCTCCTCTGCTCCAGCTTCTGACGCTTCATCTGCTCTTAACCCCACTCCTAAGACTCGGAGGAGGGCCTTTCTTTTGCCCCGGGATCATCTTGGCGTGGCTAGCAATGGCAGCGAAGCCCCAGGACAGAGGGCAAAAGTGATGTTGGAGGTTGGGTGGTTAGTGGCACAAGGACTGTGCAGTGCTGGGCCATGCTGACTCTTTGGGAAATATGACAATGACTATTTGATCTTCCAAATACAAGAAAAAAGTGTAAGAGTCAGCCAGATTTGGGCATGAACAGAGAATATTTGTTTTTTTGCTTTTGAATGTTTACCAATATATATTATGAGAATTTTAATGATAAGAAAGTGCTTTCGTGGCAGAGGGGAGCAGAGAGAGAATGAGACTCATTTCCTTGTAGCTGAGGTCTCTCTCTCTCTAGCTAGGTCTGGTTAGTCAACGCCTTACATTGTGTTAGAAGTGTTAAAGTATACAAAGAAAAAAAAAAAGAGATGGTTCTGGACTTCTCTCTCCTGCCTGGGTTTTCTGTTTCTCATTGGTGGAAGGGGTGAAATCATGTTAGTCCCCCTGACTTAGCCCTGGCACTGATGACATTTTGCCATGCAAAATTTGCATGCTGATCGTTTCTCGATTCCACTTCCTCATGCTCTGCTGTCAATTCATAATTCCCTCGTGACATGCATTTGGCTGCCTTTGAAAGGTTCCTATATGAATGAGGAATAAAAAGAAATCGTGTTCAGAAGGTGGTGTTTCACCACACAATGAATGGTAGAAAGCCAACTGCGCCAGGAAACGATGCATTGAAAGGTCTTGGGGATCTGTCTGTCTTCTCCTCTTGAGAGGCTGTAGTTTTAAAGAGTTGGTTTCAAAACTGAGCAGTACTGTCTCATAGCTACTCCTTGAGCTAGGCTAGTGGACCAATGAGCTTCTAGTTGACCACTCTTCCCAGGGCTGGGGATTCCCACCACCGTGTTGTCGTCGTCGTCCCCCCCCCCATGGGTGCTAGGGATGGAACTTAGGACCTTGTGTTTATATGGCAAGTACTTTACCAGTTGAGCCTCCCCAGTCTCCATTAGCTACTTTTTTTTTTTTTTTTTCCATTAAGCTCTGTGTCCAATTCTGGATAAACAATCACTTCTTTCCTATTGAGACTGCACCCCAAATCATAGCACCTGCTCTGCCAGTCTTTGGGGCAACCGAATAATAACCAGAGCAAAGCATTTACTGTGTGACAGCTACCAGAGTCAGGACTGTGCCTTTATTTTTGCCTTCACCTAGGGTAGGCATTGTGCCCTGTGGTCCAATGAGGGAATGGGGTTAAGACTGAGGAGGCACGTTTGAGCAGTACTGGTCATCTCCTTAGGCTCCTCCACCCAAACTTGTAGGCGGCTGAAGGGATCCTCACCCAGGGGCATTTAGTGCTCGGCTGTTTTGGGGACATCACGTAATATAAATGGATGCAAACATCACTGTTTAGTTTCTTTGGATTCCCTGGATCATGAAACTGTTGTCAACACTGGACTTTAGTTACAATTCAAAAAGGCGCTTTAGAACGGTCCTCCTAGCCATTTTCCTGCCTGTTCCCTGCTTATTGGTTGATTGGATGAATGTAGATGTATTCCAAGCCTGGGAAGTCCCTTTAGGGAAGGGTTATACAGATTTCTCTGAAATGATCTTTGAGCGTGGAAATTGCTGGGCAGAAAACATTTGCTCAGTTCCATGTTCCAAGCAAGCACTTGTTTCAAGAGTCAATCTTTTTATTAAGGCCTTGGAAAAGTACCAGAGTGCTTACCTCCTGGAGTTTTCCATCAAAATCAGACCTCTGGCCGGGCGGTGGTGGCGCACGCCTTTAATCCCAGCACTCGGGAGGCAGAGGCAGGCGGATCTCTGTGAGTTCAAGGCCAGCCTGGGCTACCAAGTGAGTTCCAGGAGAGGCACAAAGCTACACAGAGAAACCCTGTCTCGAAAAACCAAAAAAAAAAAAAAAAAAAAAAAAAAAAAAAAAAAAAAAAAAAAAATCAGACCTCTGGTGCCATAGAACGTGCATATCCTTTCCAGCAGAGAATTCCTCTATGTCTCTCCATATGCACCCATAAATACAAGGTAACCCAGTTTCTCCCTGTTCATAGCACCCAGTGGAAATTCCAGTGCCTTAGATTTTCCTAGCCTAAAGAAGTTTCTTTATTTTAGGAGACGTAAGCAGGCATCCTCACGCTACTTAAAGGTGGGGGGTTGGGCAGCAGGAAGCTCAAGCCAGGATGAGAAGCTCAGAACATTCAGCCTGTTCCCCATCTTCGGTGAGGGGGAAACTGATTGCTTGATCATCCCCAAGTGGTGAAGGTTCTATGAATATTCATGAACTAGGAGTTGGGAAAGCTTGTGGGTGTTGAACATGTCACGGGAAGCCTGCCTGGCATGGAATCTCGAAGCCCCTTCCCACATACCTCGCCTTCTGTATCTCTCATCACCTGGTTGCACATCTGTGTCCGTTGACATATCCATTATTGTATGAGAAATAGCTGAACAGGTTTCCTGTGATCTGAAGCTGTCCTAGCTAGTTATAGACCGTGGGAAGTTGTAGGGACCTTGACTCGGGGCAGAGGAGGGTAACATTCTAGCCCTGGCGATCGATCGGTATTTGCAGCATCAGAGGCTGTCTTTGGTAACCATGCCCTTTGTTTGTGGAGTCTTCACTAACATTGGTCAGTATCAAGAGTTGAACTGAACTGTAGAATACCCAGCTAGAGTCAGCGAATTCCTTACAGGGGGATCAACGTCTCCGTGCATCTGGTCACAGACCTGTGCTGACAGACAGAAGGGCAAGTGCAAAAAAAAAAAAAAAAAAGACTTTATTTCACAAATGCATTTAGCTTCATCAAAATACTAGAGAGCCAACTCTGCAAGTAGCAATTTAAGTATTTAAGGGAGAATAAGGATACAATCTTCATGCTCACGTTATTATAGGCGACACCTTTCTTTGGAGAATTTAAACACAGTTAAAATGTAAGCTCCTACCGCACTGCACACACACTCCTTTGTCTGTGGAGGGTTTTTTCTTTAACATTCTGTGCTGCCTGGGGAAGCCTGGCTATTCACCGTGGAAACCAAATCACACTGCTTTTGGTCTGCCAAAAATCTGTAGGTTATTGTTTTAAACTTAAGTACATGAGATTAACTTCTAGATCGAGACCCAGTGACAGTCACTATATTCACATTCATTTACTATATTGGGAAATATGTGGCAAGCCTGGTGCCAGGGATTTTGTTTGAAGAGACTTCACGGAAATTACACGAGGAGCAGGCTGTTAGCATTTGGTTGAATACATAGACTTTATGCCTTTTAATTTCCCAGCTATATTGAATAATGATTGGCAAATAAAAGCTGCTAAGGTACATATTGTGGTGACCCGATGAATTTATTTACTGTGAAATGAGTCCAGAAAATCCAGCCACTTGGTATATCACCTTCCTTATATGAGCTATCATTTTTGTTCTGTGGACAGAGCACTTATGACCAACAAATGTACAAAGCAATGTCATTTGTGACTTAACTCTGGACTGTCACCTATCACCTCATGCTTTCAGGCTCCAGTTTGTGGGGATAGTTTTCTAATTATCATTTTTTTAACATTTAGTGCATGTGTGCTGCATGTGTGTGGTGCACATGTGTGCATATATGTGGGAGTGAATGTTTTCACCCATTCACGTTTAGAAACCAGAGGTGGGTGTTGGGTAGATCTACGCTTTAGTTTTTGAGACATGGTCTCTCACTGAACCTAGAACATTGACTAACACTTTGTTTTTACCTGTCTTCACACACACACACACACACACACACACACACACACACACATACACACACATACACACACACACACACACACACCCCGCAACACTGGGTTTACAGACATGCAACTCCACACCTGGATTTCACGTGAGTGCTGGGGATTTGAACCCAGACACTCACTTCTACTTGCCTGGCAAGTACTTTACCCACCAGCCATGTCCTCCGCATTTACAGAGCTCCTTTGGAGGCAGGGCAGCCTTCAGAGGGCCTGGCTGGTTGAAGTAGGTCATTAAAGGCTTGCCTTTGAAGTTTATGACCTCACGGATTGTGGTCTTTCAGTTTTGGCAGAACAAAGAAACAGCAGTTTGGTTTCCATAGCAAATAGCCCAACTTGACAAGGCAACATACAGGTGTAACCCCAGCATCTGGGCCTGTTCTCCCCCTCTGCCATCATGGCTATGCATTTCCCATCATAAGGAGCCGAACTCTCCCGGGAACCACTGTGCCCACGCTTAGTTCCTTAATTGGCTTCTAGTGGGCATTTTGTCACCGCCCTAAGAAAAATAATAAATACAGTTGCCAAGTGTGTGCCCTTTGACTCACATCTCCCATGGTCTCCTCCTGGCCAGCCCTAATCACCATGCTACTTTCTATAAATCATCCTTGTGCTCATCACTCTGTGTGGGAGCTCTGTGGTGGCCCCCATGAACAGCTCAACCCCCAAGCCTCCTCCGGGTCTCAGCTCTCTCATTTACTGCCCCGTGCATTTAACCAAATAATCTCAGCACTCATCTGGCCACACCAGTGGTGTTTAAAGTGAAAGTATTTTCATATATAGGCTTTGAGATATGCGTTGTATGAATAAGTTTAACTGTGTGGGTGTTACATTTATGGTGTGTACTTTTTATGCATTGTGTTAATGTATATGTGGTGTGTCTAGTTCTTGTGTGTGTTGTGAAAGTGTCTATTGTATGTTGTTTTCAAAGCAAGTGTTCTGTGTATATTGCTTGTACTCCAATGAGAATATTGTGTGTTCTGTATGTATGTCGGCTGTATGTCTTTTGAGTGTATGATGTAAGTGTTCTATGTGTTTTGCATACATTATAGGAATCTGTTGTGTAAATGATTATGCTGTATGCAGTGGAATTGTGTGCAGGGTATATTCTATATCTTATGAATGCATGCAATGTGTGAAGTATAGGTTGTGTGTATTCCATATGTTGCATCTATAGTATATGTTTGGTGACTGTGTATAGTATATGTAATATGTATTGTGTGTGCTCTGTATGTTGTGCGTGGTATTGCTTTGTGAGTGTGTGTAGCGCGTGTTGCATATATTGTGTGTGTTGTTTGTAGTCTGCATGTTGTGTGTGCGGTATATGTTTTGTGAGTGTGTATAGTGTGTGATGCATGTGTTATATATATATATATATATAGTGTATGTTGTATGAGTGCCTGGAATGGACATATTTGACTGTATGCTTGGTAGATACTTGTTGGATGGAAGAAAGGACATTATTCTGCCCATAGGAGGCCCATGGTATACATTCTCAGCTTCTTGAAGACCTGCTTTGTGTTTATCTGTTCAGCCTTCGGCACCGCACGGAGAGAGACAGCAATGGTGTGCAATAGAGGTGAGGAATTCCCTTGTGCGACTAGATGCATGCTCCCACGCTTGCACTTCCTCAGGCACGCTCTTGCTTTCTTCCACACACACTTCCCCTCTCCCTGTGTCATTCCTCCTTCACCCTATTGGCTGTCCCTGTTGTTTGCCCACACCTTCCAGAAAGTGGGGCTTTTGTTTGAGTCATTTCCAAATACACTTCAAATACGAGAAACGCTGCTTGATATGGGCCACGCACACAATAAAAATGTTGAACAAAAATGAAAATATCTTGTTTAAAGAGAAGAATAAATGAGTTCCAGAGTGTCTTACCTCAAGCCAAGGGTTTTAGCCAAATGCAAGTGGTCTCAAAATCTTGGTACGTCTTGACCAACAGCCTCCCAGGGTTACCCATCTTGATGCTCTCTTGTTAAGTATCCATCTAGTCTTGCAGGGATTGTGGAGTTGGCTTTAGTGAGGTGTTACATCCTACATCCTACTTGGTCCATGGTGATCAAAAAGCCAGGGTTTTTCTCCCATTGGGTGTATGACCTGGCACACCTGGTGTCATTAGGAGTTTGGGTCTCAAGCTAATCCTGGGCCTTCCTAAGCAATGGCCTCCAGTCTCCTGACCTCTCTCCAGGTCTCTTGTGGTTCTCTCAGCAGCTTCAATCCCTATCCTTGGCCCAGAAGCTTCAGCAGCGTCTCCCTTCTTGCTGAAGGCAAGCTCTCTCAGCTGTGGGGCTGCTGTTGCAAGCCTGCTGTAGCAGGACTCACCGAGTCTGTCTTCTCCGAGGGGTGGACTCATCTCTCAGGCTCCTCTGGGAGAGGCAGAATTGTCACAGGAGGTGGGGACCTACTTTGAGATCTGAGCTCTTGCCTTCTTTTTCTATCTCTCCATCTGTAAGTCCTTCCTGTCAGACTTGGGAGGGACCTTCCTGGATAGCTGAGTGGGAGGCAGGCCTTCTGACCCGCTTTATTAGTCTAGTCTTCTTCCATGACTATTGAGGTGTAAAGGCCAATTTGGGATGCTTAAAAGCATGCTTGGTGGGGGGAGGTTAGTGGTATGGGTCAGTCAATAAAGTACCTGACTTGCCAGAAGGAGGGCCTGAGTTCAGATCTCCAGAATCTACTTGAAAACTCTGGGCATGGCTGTCCATGACAGTAATTCTAGCCTTGGTGGGGGAGTGGGGAGGGAGAGTTGTAACCAGAAGGATCCCCGAATCTGATGGATCCGTCAGCCCAATTGAATTGATGAGCTTCAGATTCACTGAGAGACCCTGTCTCAACAGGTAAAGATGGAGAGTGATCAAGGAAAGACCCGCTATCAGCCTCGGGCTCTGCACTCACATGCAACAAGCATGCCAACACAAATGCAACCGCCACCCTGCAAAGCATGCATTTTTGTCTTTCAGCAAAGACTCACATATTTTAGTGCCTCATTTTAACCTATGTAGGACTTCACTTTAATCCCTACAATTGTAAAGTTAGGCTGCTTCCTAAACTAGATATGTTCTAAGTACAAGAGAGCAGTCCTCCTTTCCTACTGTACATGCTGTAGCTCATGATACTTTTGTTTAGACTGTTGACTTATTGTGGACCTAAGCGCTGTGATGGGCTTCAGAACTGAACAACACCTTCTGTTCAGTTTCAAGTGCACACGAAGCTGTGTTTACATTTGTGATAGAAGTGGTATGACATATGCACTTCTAGAAGCAAACTGAGTTGTCTTGTAAATGCTCAGTTTGTCAAAATAAAATATCCCTAGAGTCCCATGCTTAAAACATTTGGGTAAATCAAAATATTAATACAAATTAACATTTATCACCAACTTTATTAATAGATCAGTAGATGAAAGGGCTAAGGGGAATAATTCTGAATGACATCAATATAATGCTCTACAAATAAAAAAATAACGTGGCAGTTTAAAATGCTGTTAATGAAATCTTCAGAACACATGGAAATCTGTCCTGTATAGTTCTTTCTTGACAGAAAACAAAAAAATGAGTCTTGAAGGACTTTGTAGTAGGTGACGGGAATATGAGCGAGTAAGGGAAGAAGAGGAAGGGATTGAAAAGGGCAAGAGGGAAAGAAAAATGCCTCCACTGAGTGAGATCCTTCAAATAAGTGCTCAGATGCTGCCACACTGTTCCCCACGCTGGGAAACGTCTCCTTCAGGGTCCTCAAAGCTGGTGACTGGGAGACACTCATGGAGGCTCTTCTTAGCCCCCACATCCATCTAGAACTCCCAAATTGCTTGCCATGGTCTTTCTTCTCCATGACACAATGTGTTAGTGGGAAAATCACATCTTCCTTCAAAATTTCTGCACCGGGAATTATTCTGAGCAAGGATTAATTTTGGCGCGCGCGCGCGCACACACACACACACACACACACACACACACACACAAAATGTCCCCTTCCTCCTTGGGTACTGCCCATGACAACCTTGGCAATTCTATGATTGTTTCTTGAATTTCTAAGGGAGGGAAGAGAAAATTTTCTAGCATGGGTCATAGGCAGTATTGAGGATTTTTTTCAGAGTGATGTCACCCTCATCAGTGGGAATATCTGCTGTGACATGAACAGGAAAGGATAAGAAGGGGAATAGAGACGGGAGCACAAAATACCAGACCTCCCCAGCCCCACTGAGGCTCTTGCTGTTGAGATGTCAGCTGATGTGGTTGGGTTAATTCCTCCTATGGCTTGGGAAGTTGGGCTCACAGAAATTAAAAAAAAAAAAAAGTAAGACCTCATGGGGAAGTGCTAGTTATCTGTTCTTCCAAAGAAAGATGAACAAAACTTGCAAGGGTCTGTAATGCCATCTCCCAGGTGTCCCACTTATGCTGAAATACCTTTTTCTAGAGTTTGAAGGGACCATACTCAGTATACAGCAATCAGTGTGTCCCTTCCCAGGCCCTTGCCATACAGAGGCTCTCCTGCTAGGCTGCATGTAGCCATGCATGGATGCAATTGTTCTTAGAAGCTGTACTTAGAAGCTATTCTGGCATTGATGTGATTGCTCTTAGAAGCTGTATACCTCAGGAGGTCTGTCCTAGACACTGATCGACAACCTAGACTTTGGCGTATTTCTTTCTCTTCTGCACACTGTTCTGCTCAGGGGCCCTCTTAGTCAAGCATAAGAAGCACCTTGTTCCATTTCTCGAAACTCTGAAGAGCTCTTGGCTAAGTTTGCTCCTACCCACTTCCAAAAGATCCAGGTCAGGTGAGAAGCCTAACATTAACACTTGTGTGTTCACGAACAGACACAGTAAGAGGAAATAAAAATGGTGGAAGAACTGTAAGTGGTCGTAGAAAAGAATTGGGACAGAGAAAAGTAAACATTAAAAAACCACTGGCATTGAAAAACACTGAAACCAGGCACAGGGTCTTTTAATGGACAGAATGAAGCAATCCATCCATGCAGTCATCCAGTGTGTAATATACTTTCAGTTTTTATTTAGTATAGTACTAATACAACAATGGATGAAAAGTCCCAAACTCTACCCTCAAGGGACTTCTATTCTAGTGGGGAAAGGAGTCAGATAGCTAGGTCAAGTTAAGTGGTTACATGTGCTTGTAAACATTAATAGGGACTTCACTAATGTAGGGCTGTGTCTGTGCACACTCATGTTCATGTTCACACATGTGTGCAACTTTCAACAACAAAAGACATCTAATATTTTGGGATATGTATTTGGCAACAATCGAGGGGGATTTCTTCAGCAGTAGTGATTTGGACATTAACAATGTAGGAGGAACAAGAAAGACATATTGCACTTGTTAAGACAGGAAATGATTCAAGTTCGGCTAAAACTTTTCAACAATGAAAAACCAGAGCACAAGAGAACCACTTTGGCCCAGCAATAACTAAATGTCTAAGTTTACGTAAAGAATGTTGTGCAATCTTTTGTTGCAGGCTATCCTTTTCTTTTTTTTAATCTTGTATTAACCTCGAAGAGCATTCAGATTTCAGTTCCTATTACTTCCTCATGTTACTGACCAAGTTCACGACTCTTAACTCACAGAGGTGGAATTACTTATACCTATCAGATTTGGTTATTTTATACTCAAGTGCTTATGTCCCAATGCCCTGCTTTTCAAATGTGGTTTGGGTTGATGTTTGGGGAATGAGGAATTTATCAGCTGTGGTGACGAGCTTCTAGCCTTCCAACAAGCAATACTGGCCACTTTTTTCCCCCACTAAAAAAACTCCCTGTTCCCAAAAGAAATCACACTCTGAGTTCATACCTAAGAAAGTCCCAGCAATAGTTACTTATTTGCATAGTATTGTTCAGTAAAACTCTTTCAGGCACACTAAGAATCTGCAAGCTTCTCAGTAAGTCTCTGGTGTAAGTGGGCAGATAAAATTGTGTAAGGCAGATCACAATCATCTCTGCCACCTGGTGTGCACCAGACAATGTGAATTCTCTCATGTGTTAACTTTCTTAGTCCTCACATCAACCCAGTAATGCATTGAAACTTATAGCTACACTTGTTCATTTCTTAGTGATGGAGATATGTTCTGAGAGGAGTGTCCTTAGAGAATTTTTGTCATTGTGTGAACAACGTAGAGTTATGCAACTGAGATGGCTATGATGTCACTAGGTCCTACAATCTCATGGGACCATCTTTGTACACATGGTCCACCAGGGACCGAAATGACATTATGTACTCATGATTGCCATATGACTTTACCACCTACCACTGAGACCCAAGAGACATTAAGTGACATGAACCCTGCCCACAGCTGGTCCTAGTAGACCTGGGATGTGGGTGGGGTACTATCTCAGGCTGTCGGGCTCCATTGTCTATGCCAGTAACCATCATGCAATGTTTTTTTCCTGGATCTAGAAAGTAATCCTCTAGCTCTCTTGAATTTTAAGGCATTTCTACTGTGCAGTGGTCAACAGTAGAATAGTAAAATCCAGCAGTGTGGATGGGAGAGAATGTCAGCTTCAGACAGTGAGTTGAAGTCTCATTCCATGAGTCTATTCACTAGGTAATCCTTGGACAAGCTCCTGCTCCCATTTGGGACATCAGTTGCTGTTGATAAAACATGGATAATCATGATGCTGTCCTGTTACAGTGCCTCACTTGTGGTAAGACACATGTACTTGGTTCTTAAACATTCCCTTCCTACATATATGATAGATTACCAAGCACGGGCCAGATGGGTACTTAAGAAAGCTGTTATGGTTTGAACATGAAAATTTCCCCATAAGCTCATGAGTCTGGACATTTGGTTCCCAGCTGATGGTGCTGTATGGGGAGGCTGGGGGAACCTTTGGGACTGCGGCCTACCTTCTGGAAGAGAGTCACTTAGGTTAGACCTTGAAGGTGACATCTGCTTCTGGATGGGGCATGAGTGTTCTGCCTCCTGGTCAGCACCATATTAGGAAGCCCCATTGCAAGCTTCTGGCATCATAAACCAAGCCACATCAGCCACCGTGCCTTCCCCACCATGGTGGACTATTTCCTTTGAAACTGTGATCTCAGATAAATCGCATCTTCCCCCACACCCCCTACCTTCCCACCACATACACACGATGGCTTCTGTGAGGTGTTTGGTCACAGTAGTGAACAAAGCAACAAAAGCCATGGTCAAGTAAACTGCAGATGATGTAGTGACTCCTCACACCTTCTAGGAGGAAATTGAGCATGGAAATTTTTCTACCAAATGACAGTAAAACCTCAGTGATGGTTACACCACGTCCCTATGGGTGAGGCTTATCAACGATGGTGTCCTTTAAGATATCACTTCAAAGCCAGAGGAACAAGTGGGGCAGTTGATTCCCAGGGAGATTCCCTCCTGATCTCTTTGCCCTTTGTCCTTTCCCTCAGAAATTCCTCCTAGACCTACCCAGTGATCTCATAGGCTGCTTTATTCAGGGAAGTTATCAGATTTTTGTCGGAGGCACTTTACACTCTTAAAATTATTGGCAATGCTAAAAACCTTCTGTCTGCATGGTTAATTCTTCTTAGCTTTACTATATTAGACACTACAACTATGCAATTTTAAAAGTAAATTTTGTGGATCATTAAAAACACCAATACACCTTTTGCCTATTAATATAAGTAACATGATGTCTCTTATGAAATAATCGTGTATTTAAAACAAATTGGAAATAAGAATAGCAGCATTGCTTTACAATATATACCTTGTTCTGGAAAATTCTTCTATGTCTAGCTTAACACAGAGAGCAAATTTTAAAATTTGCATCTATATTTGATCTTTGAGCTATACACCATGTAGCTTGTGGGAAATTCTACTGAATGCTATGGGAGAACATGTATGTAAAAGATTTCTTTGAACTGTTATGAAAGTACTTGTGACCTTAAGGACCCTCTGAGAGGCTCTTGGGACCTTTTGAGAATCACTAGAATAGAATATCCTTTTCTCTTTACTAATGTAAAATTTATTTTTAGTTAACTCATGATAATTGTACATACTTAGGGGTAAGAATGTAATCTATCTCTTACCTCAGGCCTTCATCATTTCTTTTAGAAATATTCACAATCTTCTTGGCTAGCTCTTCTGAACTGTACACTTAGTTATCATCAATCATAGTTACCTCCGCATGCTATAGATTATGAGATCCCATTCTTCCTGCCTGTTTTCTTATACCCATTAAACATCATTTCTGTACCACTCTTCCTCCCCATCCTTCCCTACCCATTCTGCTCTCTACTAATAGGAAATCAAGTATTCATATCGAAGGGAGAACTTGCGGTATTTTTCTTTGCCTGTTGTTTTTCACTTAACAATGCCCTCTAGTTCAGTCCACAATGCTGTGATGACAGGACTTCCTTCTTTCTATGACCGAAGAGGATCTCATTGTGTATAAATATGCACACACATTATGTCCATTTTCTTTATCTGTTCCTCTGTCGTGGGACACATGGATTGACTTCATATCATGTTCCAACATTTAATGATTTTTATAATCATCTCAGAATCCCCTCTCAGCTTCTCCCTTTGTCGCCTGCTTCCAAATGGCAATTGTTAATGATTCGCCCTTCAAAATTCTTGGATTTGCCAGATCAAAAGAGTGTATTGGAGTCTCTTCCCTCCCTCTCTCTCCTTCCTCTTCCCTCTTCTTCTGATTATGTTTCCTTATAGCCTTTCTTTCTTTTCCATCTCCACTGGCAATCTTGGAACATTTTCTTCCCTGGCTGGAGTCTTACAACTTGTCTCTCTGCCTTTTGGATCCAACAGCAGCCAGGATCTTTGTAGGTGGCATTCACAGTTAACTTCCTTCCTCAAAAATCTTGGCCTTGGCCAGCATCGATCAATTCTGCATTATGGTTTATGTTTTATGAAGAGTTCAAGTACTTTTTTCAACTTAAATGGAAAGAAAAAAATATTTTGCCATGAGTGAAGAATTCCAGTCCATTTCACTGATGAACTTCAGAAGTTGTTGGCATGTTTCTGCTTCCAGTCAGGATTGAGTAAGAGAGCCTGGATCAACTTTCTCACCAGAAACAGCCAAACAACAAGAGAGGGTACATGAAGCCAGGGTTTTCAGATACCAGATGTCAATGGTGAAGGCCTACCACCCTAGGAGTCGAGAAACAAACGGGTGAGCCCTTGATTGTTTCTGCTTACCAGCATGAGTTTCCAGGTCATAGTACAGGGGAAGAAACTCAGTCAGAGCTCAGCAATCAATGAGTTCATTCTGAATCAATGAGACTGGGCTTAGGAAGGCCATGGTGGCAAATGCAAAGGACCAGATGCAGTGAATAGGCATTTTAGAGACCATCCGAGTCCTGTGTAGGAACTCAGCAGGGCATTGACTTAGACCTGCGTGAGAAAGCTCTCCCATCCAGAGGAAGAACCACTCTAAAACACCTGATAAAACAGTACACAAGCCCAGAGACAACCATTATTGCCACCCAGTGACTATAAAATGTCTGGATCCAAAGGCATTTTCTAGAGGACTCAGAAGCCACAAGCAGTGAGGAAACTCTCTTAGACCAAGTGCTGCTTGTTATGTTCCTACCTAATAACTTAAAGCAAGACCCCGAAGAAACAAACAATGTTCAAGGACTCAACTGTATCCTGAAGGCAAAAGGATTCAGAATCCAGAAAGTAAACATCCATGATGTCTGGTGTCCACCTAAGAATTACCAGATATGCAAATCAGAGGGAAAAGTCAAGGATTAATACAAGTCTTAGAAGTGGAGTATAAGAGCATTGAAGTTTATTATAACTGTATTGCATGTGCTCTAAGAGATAAGCAGAGAACTCTAAGGTGTAACATGTCTCTATACCGACCCATCCCACACAGAAAACTGCAGCCCCAGACAGTTCTACCAGAGCCTTTAGGAAGACATAGTATCAATTTTACTTGAACTCTACTAGAAAACAGAAGAAGAATCAATCATTTTCAATTTGTGAAGTCTTCCCAACTCCCCAAGGCCATTTCCCGTACATCAAACCTGGAGAATATAATACAGAAACATTATTGAATATAATACAGAAACACTATCGACCAGTATTCCTTGAAGACAAACAAATTTTAAACAGAATATTAATAAGTAAAATCCAGCCCTCTCTACAAAGGTAAATCCATAATGACTTATTATATTCACAAGGCAAGACTGGCTCAGCACTGGAAAACTGATGTATGTAAGCACCATAATAACAAAACTCAAAAATAGATGCCAGAGAAGGGGTCATCAAAATCCACTTTGTATCCCTGATGAAAATGCCCTGCATATTAGAAGAGAGGCTCCCTCAGCCTGATGAAAGTGTATCTAAAGAAGACCCATGCTAGCATCCGACTCAAAGGAAACTTTCCCCTAAGACCAGTCAGACAAGGATGCCTGCTTCCTCACTTCTGCTCCATATTGTACTAAAGGCTTTAGCTGGGGCATAAAGAAAAAGTAAAGAAAGTGAAATACAGGGTACACCTCTTGGAAAGAAAACTATCTACAGACAGCATAGGTTTCCAGATAGAGAATCCTTGGCGCGCGCGCGCGCGCACACACACACACACACACACACACACACACACACACACACACACAGAGTTAATGCACACACACACAGAGTTAATGCAACTAATGCAGTTAGTTTTGTAGGCTACAGATCAATATGCAAAAATCAGCTGTGTGCCTGTGCATTAGCAGTGGAACTTTCAGGAAGCAATATATAAAATAACATCTTCTACAAGAACGTCAGCAATATGAAACGTTAACTCATTTGCTGACAAAATGATGAGTTCTATCTGTATGGTGGGTAGCACTGGCAGATAGGCCTGTTCCCTAAGCCCACAGGGTACCTGACAGTGTTCTCGTTGGCATCTTCTGCCCCATCACCCCTGGTTTAGGTCCTCTCTAGGAGTCTGTTTCAAGGTCAGCCACAAATCACTCTCTTTTGCTGGGTCTTCCAGGTGCCAGTTTTACGACTTTCAGAAACAGGGAAGAAAGAAAAAACATGACATACTCTTTTTCCCTCTTCCCTTTTCTTTTCCTTCCCCATACTTCCTCTTTTCCTTCCCTTTTCTCTTTCTCTCCCCCATTCCTCCTTCATTTCCCTTCTTCTTTCTCTTCCTTCCCTCCTTCCCTCCCTTCCGTTTGGCTTTGCTGTGCGGCTCAAGAAGGCTGATGTGGGGCTGCAGAGATGTCTCAGTGGTTAAGGGCACTGGCTGCTCTCCCAGGGATCCTGAGTTCAATTCCCAGCAACCATGTGGTGGGTCACAACCATCTAAAATAGAATCTGGTGCCCTTTTCTGGCATGCAGGCATATATGCAGACAGAGCACTCATACCTTAAAAAAACATACATGCATAAATAAAATTTAAACGAACAACAAGCAAGAAGGCTGATGTGCAACCTATTATGTAGTCTCAGCTGACCTCCTGATCCTCCTGCCTCAGACTGCACAGGAATACAGAGGGTACCTCCATGGGGCAGAGGTTTGCCACCATACCAGGCCATATCTTCGCTTAAACACCAGTTAAATAAGAAGTTCATTTGATTGGCCTCAGAAGTCATTTCCACCTCCTTCCTTCCATGGGTTGAGCAAACCACTAAAGCCAGCCCAGATTCAAGGGAAGGTAAATAAACGGTGTGTATACATTTGGGGGGGAGGGGAGCAATGCAATGTGGCTCCTCAAGGTTAAAGAGATTATCTTTAATTGACTACAGTGCTCATATTAAAAGGAAGACCCCATAGAGAAATTACATTTCAGTTTTGTTTAGAAGAGACCGACAGATTGAAAGACTCTCAACATGGACGTGTGGGCTTGACAGATGCTTATGCATAGATATAACTTAGCGACTGTTTATAGACACTTGCAGAGAACAATGATGGTGGGGCCATTTGGAATCTCAGTTTTACAGCAAGTTTAGAGCCTGGGGAGATGCTCAGTCAGTACAGTGTCTGTCTGTCTTGCAAGCACATGGACCAAATTCAATCTTCAGAACCCAAATTAGAAATGGCATGTATGGGGGAGCACACTGGGGAGGCAAAGACAGGTGGGCAGAGCCTGAGGAATGATGCTCAAGGTTGTCCTCTGACCTTAGCACGCATGTGCACACACACGTACAGAAACTATCCCTCCCCAAGAATGCACACACGGACATACACACCCACACATGATATAAAAACATAAAAAGGAAATAAAAGAGGATCTAAAGAGAGTTCATGCTCTTGTTGTATGGCATATGACTGAGCCCAATAGTTGTTTCTTGGGCAACAGGGAGAATCATGGGAAACAGCCTACTGGTCCACAAAATTTCAGTTGCTGGTGCTGCGAGTTTCTCAGGTTTGAGCAATCCTGAAAGGGACACATGTTGAGAGGGGGAAGGAGAGGGAGAGGAGGTCCAAAGGAGGCTGAGATAGGAAAGCACCCTCCACCAATCTAGTTCTGTTCGGTGCATCAGCACAAGGCCGTGCGTCTCTGTTAATATGTGACATAATCCAGGCACAAAGCCTCTGCCAGCTATTTGCCTTCATTGAGCAAGATTAAACTGCAATGAAGCAAATAATTGGCTTGTCACATCTGTCCCTTTCCCCCCCACTTATGAAGGAAGTTAAGAAGAAATGGCTCATTGCCCTGATGTGGGCTATCCGTTTACATCACCATCCACCCCCAGTTATCCTGTGGCCTTCTGCAAAAAAAAAATAAAGGACTTATTAAGGACTTGATAAAGGACTGCAAAAAAAAAAAAAATCAAATAGTTGACTAGAAAGACAATCTCAGAAGCCCGTGAAGAACTGCTTAGAGAAATGAGTTGGGGAAAACACTGAACTGCTTAAAACTAAGGTGTTTGAATGACGTGACAGAGGTTCACAAGTGCCTGTTTGGATGTCGGTAGATGGAAAATGTGTGACAGGAGCAGAAGAACTCGGCTGTACAAGGAAGTCCATCTGGGACAGTGGTTTCAAGTCTGTGCTGTGGTTCTGTGAGAGGTTCCTGGAAGTTCCACAAATAGCAAAAATAAGTGTAGCGAGTTAAGAGTCACAGAGGCCCTGCCTGTCAAAACACAGTTGTCTCTAAACCCATATACGTGTTTCTCTAGATGTTTCTTGTGCCTTCTCTTTCTTTCTGGCTACAGGGGGATAAAAATGCTGCTTCAGAGCTGTTTCGTGTTTACAGAGTCAAGACCCGGGATCCTTGCCAGTAACAACACACTCTTCATGATTCTTCCCCTCCTCTTGTTCTAACTGGAAGTCATTGGGGGTAGTGAAGGTGAAGGAGTTTGAATTGAAGGTTGCTTGATCTCCAGCGAGGGTTTCTGACCCACAAGTCATCCTGTGGTTTTACAAACTGTAGCCAAGCCCATAATTTCCTTCCAGCATCATTTTGTATAACTTTTTTTTTCTTCCCCTTTTTTGGCTCTTCATTCCTGGTCCCTTAGGAAGGTCTGGAGACTCCTGGATGCTTTGATGAGCACGACAGTGTAATAGAATGCACTCTTTGCCTCAGGCCATGATGGACACCAGACTCAGTTATGACAGTTATGATGACCTAGGGCTGTCAACAGTGTACAACAGCGGAGTTAGTGGTGTGTCTTATGTGGTAACGTGTGACCATGCTCAGAACATTTGTGTGGTGCCGAGAACAGAGCAGAGTGACATGGAGGTGACTGTCTGTGCGGACCCAGATTCCAGTTGAGGAGTTGAGTAAAGCGGCCACACATAAGTTGTCTGGAGAAAGGGAGCTGAAGGAAAGGGAGTCAGAGGGAGACTGACTCCCAACATGTCTGAGGGAGGAGGCGACACCAAGGTCCTGGGTAAGACCTTAAGGGTCATAAGGTGAGGAGGGAGATCTGTAAATCCTGTCACTTGGAATGCACATTTGAGAGCCCCGCCTGCATGTAGATGCCTGTGTGTCTCCAGGACATGTAGGGTACAGGTAGGGGGAACGGGTCCGTATGTAAAAAGAAGAAATCCTATGGTACATGACCTGCTACTTGGATCATGTAGGTGGATCATGGGACTTCAAGTCCACTCAGGACTTCAAGGTCACCCTAGACAACATAGTGAGACTCAAGTGCAAATAAGTTATAAATTTTACCTCTACATCATTGCACAAATCAATTTTACTACTTGTAAATTGCTTTGAGATCTTTCAGTACATAAATGCCCAGGCAAGTTTACGTTTACCAAAACAAAGCTTCCATATCAATGATTCATATATTCATTTAGTTTGTTTGTGACAGTCAGGATAAAACCCAGGGCCTGGCACATGCTAGGCAAGTGCTCTGCCACCAAGTGACAGCTTGGGTCAACAATTTCGAGTTTGATCCACCTGTTTAGCATTCATTAAACCGCCACTTACTAAAGGACTGTCATGTGATCCTCCTCAACCCCTTCTGGTTATGTCCCTTACAGAGTATAAGTCAGCATGCAGACACTGGCATACCCATCTTTGATGTTGAGCTATTCACCGCAATAAAATCATGAATCAGCCCGGGAGCCTTACAATAAATAAATGGATAAAGAAAGTACATATACATAAAATTAAGTCTTATTCAGACATAAAGAATTAAATGTAGCCAGGATGAAATCAGATCTTTTTAGGAAAGTGCATAGAATTGTTGATAATAGTGTTAAGCAATACAAACTCGATTAAAAAAAGATAAATATCATGTTTCCTGTTATAAATGAAATATTAAAGAGAATTAAAGAACATGGCTATCGAAGGAAGACTATAAGATATTGGGGGTAGGTATCATTAAACTCTTACGTATGTGTGAATTATTACATTTAGCCTATAATTACTGTGTATAGTTAATAAGTAGTTTTAAAAAAGAAACTACCACAGTACACCTCTGTTGAAACAGCCATGAGGTAGAAGACTTGGTCTGCCTGCATCATGATGGAGCTGAGCAGGGGAGTCACAGGGAAGTTGTAAAAAATACAGATACCAGGTGGCCCTCAGTCATTACAATGTGACATTTCTGGTCCTGAGAGGGGTCAAGTCTTGTTATGAATGTAGTCAAGGCTGTGAGAACCACCTCTGTGGACTACTGACCTAGGGGACAGTTAATGAATTTGCATAGTACCATGTCACTGCCAGACTTAAACCTGCTTCTCTGAGAAAAAGGAACAGTTCAAACCTCCGGAAACAGATAAGTGAGAAACCTCTACCCTGCTAGACCCCAGGCAACATCTACAACAAGCTGCTGTGGACGGCCATTCCTTTGTTTTCTTCTGTTTCAGAATTGCCCCCAGGTGACTTCAACTTTGAGTTTCCGAAGGTGCTTGTGGGACTGTGGCAGGGAATCCAGGGCCTGTCCACCCTGGAAGACCTGCAGGAAATGGCCACATGCTCTAGAAGGAGCAAGCAGTCATTGTTTATTTGCAGTGGTATTGCAGGGTGGCCCATTATGACCGGGAAAGAAGCACCCAGCCCTATAACCTTGGCTATTCTTGATTTTTTTTTTTTTCTGGGCATGAATTTTCCTTTGCATAGTTAAGTCCTAGAATTAACTGGGTTCTGATAAGACAAGGGAAAGGGTTGTTCAGCCTGGCGTAGAGCAGTAATGCAACAAAGTATAAAGCCTATGCAGTGTTTCATCTGTGCCAGGGTTCATTTAATCTCTACCCCTCCACAAGATGCTGCTGCGTGCCTTTACAACCAAAGAGGAAATCGTGGTATCACAAACTTACTGACAAGTTCCCAGAGCCGGTTGGAGGCACCTAGCGCCAGGCTCCAGAAGTTGTGCTGGGCACAGAACTGTTAAGTGTTGGCCTCGGGATCTGATACCTGGAGGGTCACTAGGTGGCCCAGGTTCGTTGCTGTGTAGAGGTGAGTTGTTCCAGCTAATTTTGCTGGGAACACCGAGGCTAAGAGGAGCCAAGCGGTTTGGGATTCCCAGGCATTCTTCCCCGGACTCGGGACACCTGGCAGGGATGCAAGGTCAGGAATACAAAGACCCTGAAATGCTCCGCAGGGATGCAGAGACCCCGGGATGGAATACCGGGGGGTGGGGATGATGGGGGATGCAGAGATTCTGGGACGCCTGGCTGGGGTGTCCAGACTTTGAGATGCCTGGCAGGGACACGACTGTCCAACCTCTCGGGCTCCCAGGGCGGGGCGTGGGCACCAGGCCAGCTCGCTCGCGCCCGCGGCTTAACAGGGCCGGCAGTCTCCGCCCGCTGCACGCCCCCGCGGGCCCGGCTGGGAGTGGGAGCAGCGTGCTGCTCCTCGGGCGGGCGGACACAGCTTCTTCCTCTCGCCGGGAACTGGAACTGTCTGGGAGCGCGCGGCTCTGACCGAGAGGGGCTCGCCTGCCCCCGAGAGCGGCAGGAATGTGACCCTTGAGTGCCGGCACCGGAGCACCCCTCGCGTGGCTCCCAGGCTCCGGTGGCTCCCGGTCTGGGCGGGTTTGGCTCGGAGCTGCTAGATCCCTGCGCAACCCCACTGGGGCACCCGGGCCAGCCCAGGTAGGAGGAAACTGGAGAGTTGGGGAGATGGGGGTGGCCCGGCCATGCTGCTGCCTTGACCCTGGTAAATATCCTTCTTAAGTTACTCAGTAGCCAGTGTGTCTGAAGGATAAAGGTGATGGCAGTCTCTCTCTCTCTCTCTCTCTCTCTCTCTCTCTCTCTCTCTCTCTCTCTCTCTCTCTCTCTCTGTGTGTGTGTGTGTGTGTGTGTGTGTGTGTGTGTGTTGTGGGCACGCATGCAAGACTAAAGGTCATGTAAATAATTTGGGGAACTCGCCCAGCTTTCTTCAGGTTTGTTCTAGGTACATGAGTCTCCCTATGTAAACTGCTCCCAGGCCTTGAGATCTGGCCAAGTGTAATTAACTTGTAACTAACTAAACAAACCCCATTATAGGTTAGGGCTCAGGAGAGAGATTTTAACAAGTCAAGAGGTGAAATTCCTTAATCCATCTGGTGGGATGAATCCTCTCACCAGACAGGTTGATCCTGGGGAATGTAGACACATTGTTTACAAACATACCCAGAGCCTGGCAGTTTATAGGGCCCCTTATTCTTACTGCCCTTTATCCTCGCAGCAGTTCTGTGGGTGAGACGCCAGGATCACTTTGTTTTATGGCAGCTCAGATGGAGGCTATTTTGTTTGAGGACTGGCACCCTCTGGGCTTCAAACCCCCATGGTCTAAAGTTTTGGGGAGGGAGGGAAGTGAGAAAGGCTGTCAGGGGAGACAGGGAGACCCCCCTTCCTACCAGAGCTCGCTCTTTGCACTGTGGGGGATGTTCACCAGATGGAGACATCCCATAATTGGGGCTCTGAGGGACATCCTAGGAACTGAGACAACAGAATCTAATCAATTGAGCTACTCCAGCCACGATAAAAAGGAGCTGAAGTCCATCTGTCATTGGAACTTGTGCCTGAGTCACCCTGGCTTAATGCCAATCCTCCGGAGGTAGATATACCTCATGGAACCCCACGGCCGTGAGCTACGGGAGTCAGCCTGGTTCTGGGGACAAATCCCACCTCTCCTCCCACTTTCCAAGCAGCTGCTGCTATCTTTCTCTTCTTTGAGCCCTTCTAAATTCTTAACATCCCGCACGTTATATTTTATTTAATGTTACACCTCCACATCCTAAACTAACTCCTGAGCTAGGCGGAAACATAATGTCCATTGAGATGGATGGGGTCTGACTTATCGTCAGTCTGGGCTGACAGCCATTCTGGTGCCCGGTAAGTACTTGCCAGTAGGGGCTCGCTGTTGGGTGGCCGGTGTGCAGTTCAATAAGGGACATTTGCCCTAAATGCTCATAGAGCCTTGGCGAGGAAGGACCAGACTTCCCCTTTCTCACAGACTCTGCTGAACCCCTGTGTTGTAATGAGGCGTCGAAGTACTCTTTATGCTCCCGAGGCACATAAGCTCTCCTGGCAAATCCTCCACCCTGGTGAGACACTGCTTACTACTAGCTTTACTCATTTATCAAACAGATATCTATTGAATGCTACTAATGTGCCAGGCACTGGGGGGAAAGTACTAGGGAAAGTGATGTCGATAAATGAAAAAATCCCTGCCTTCTCACATGCGTGGGCCCTCTTGGCAAGTTAGAGAATATCGGAAGGCTCTTTTTTTTTTTTTTCCCCTAAGACAGTACTTTGAAATTTGCCACTTTGCAAAGAGTGTGGGTCTGGGGTAGCCTGTAGGACACAGTGAGCATTGCCAGTAGAGGGGGTGTGGAGACAGTGGTCGTACACACAGCTCAGTGGTGCTCTAAGGAATAGCAGGGGTGCTCAGATAGAGCCAGCCAAGCAAGAGAACCAGGGTAGATTGGGAACCTGCAGATGTCTGTTCTCCTGCACAGAGATTCTATAGAGGGAATTTCTTGTTAACGAGCTGGGCAAAGCTGGACCATGGCAGTGAGACAGCCGTGGCAGAGGAGGGTATGGGGTAGGGAAGAGCTTAGGTCCTCAGAGTCTTGCGCTGAGGGATGGATGGGTCTATAATGAACTTGCCACTTCAAAGGAGAGAAGTTGTCAGGAGCCCTGACTCATTGGCCATGACCTGCCCCACAGTGCTACCCAGGTGTCATTAAAAGCTGGCGCTTGGCTTGCGTTTCCCTCTCTGTGTGGTTGTGAAGTGGTTAGGGGTACAGGAGAAGAATCTGCAGCGTTGGCAACTTCACCCTCCTCTCCTTGCTGGCTCTGGCCTCCGGAAGTGCCAGCAGATTCCTAGCCACACCTAGTACCGGAGAGTGGGCAGAGGGACCCTGCCAAAGAGACCTGTCACCCACCAGGTGTTGAAAGTCCCTGAAGATTTTCCAAGTCCCTGGTCACTACCTTTGGATTCTGCGCTGTCTCCTCCTTGTGTGTGTCCATGGCACACAAGTGACGGAGTAACTAAGACATTTCTCTCATCTGTTTGGGAAAGGATTTATACGATGCCATTAATTAAAATAGAATGAGAGGGAAGCAAACATGGAGTCCACACTGACTAGAAATGTTTAAAATGACCCGGAAAGCCGCAGCTGTCAGTGTCTTAAAGATAAATGTGAAGTATTTGGGGGAAATGAAGGATTCTTGGTGTAAAGTGGGGTTGAATCCTTCATCTGGTTCTCATTAAAGGAATGGGAAGAGCAAGGCTAAAGCCTCCTGAAGTTCCCCATTCCACAAGTGCAGGTTGGTAACTGTAGTGCAGCTTGGCGCTGAGCTGACAGAAAGGGTCTAGAGGGCCCAGCTCTGCACACCCGGCCACCTCAACTCAGGTCACCTGAAAGTCCAGCAATGACTCCTAGCAGGCGCGAAGTGAAAAGTGAGGGGCTGTCACCAGTTATCCGACACTTCTGTGTGCAAATATTTTTAAATCATCTGTCTGCAACTCCAAGGTGATATAATACAATTCAGTGGGCCACAATTTTTAAAACAGTAATATAATGTCTAAATGGAAAGAAGAAAAAAAAAGCAGTTTGTATTAAACTTATGTATTTCAGGATGCCTATGTTTGGGGTGTAGTTAGTAGTTTTTACTCTTTTGACTCTTTGGGGACCCACCAGCTCCCAAATAAATATACAGGGAGACTTATTATCACTTATAAATGCACGGCCTTAGCTTGGCTTATTTCTAGCTAGCTTTTCTTAACTTAAACTATCCCATCTGCCTTTGCCTCTGGGCTTTTATCTTTATCCTATAGACCTTTCTTTACTTATTACTCCAGGGCTTGCTATGGAGCTGCATGACTGACCACTGGAGTCCTCCTCCTCCTCCTCTCACTTCTTGATCTCCTCCCAAATTTCTCCTCCTATTTATTCTCTCTGCCTACCAGCCTTGCCTGTCCTTTATCTTGCCTAGCTATTGGCCGTTCAGCTCTTTATTAGACCAATCAGGTGTTTTAGATAGGCACAGTAGCACAGCTTCACAGAGTTAAACAAATGCAACATAAAAGAATGCAACACATCTTTGCATCATTAAAACAAATGTTCCACAGCATAAACAAATATAACACATCTTAAAATAGTATTTCACAACATTAGCATAAAGCTAGGCAGCACTTTATATATGTTGACCACAGAATAGTGTGGGGATAAACTCAAGTCTTCTGGGGAACAGGTGAGCTGGTGGCCACATGAATACCTTTAACAGGTTCTTGACTCTTAGACAAGGTCTCAGTGTAGTGAGAGGTGAGTCTTCTTAGTTATTACAGCAGTTATAAGCATTCCTAAGCCTTTCAGTATGTATGGAAATTGTTCCTACTGTGCATTTTCTATAGATGTGGGATGGAGTCGGGGTTAAGCTCAAAACACCAGATACATTTTCTGTTGCTGTGTCTGGGGATGACCTGGTGGTCATGAAGGACAGGGATCAAGTCCTCATGAACTGGACTGCCTTGAACTGGTCCAGATTCTAGATAGTCACCCAAAGTGTCCCCTGCCACATCCTGCATGTCTCCAGGGACTTGACCTGACTGGGTGGGGAATGAAGAAAGGACAGACAGACATACGGAAAGCTGGGATTGGGTGGGCTGAGCTCTCTGATGATGGAGAAGCCCCATTCCTTCGGAAGCTCAGAGTGTTTATATATAATTGAACCGAGAGGTGGAGTGATTGTATACAGCTGGACATGGAAGAAGGGTTTATTGTAAATGGATAAACAAGGAGGAAAGGTTAATATAAGCAGGTTCCACTGGTCTTGGTAGGATCAGTCTCTAAAGGGGAGCAGTCTTCAGGCTGTAAACATCCAGAGGGGAAAAAATCTATGATGGATATTTTCCACACACATTGTCACCATTCACACTTGGACCCAGGAGGGAAGGCTTTGTTATTTTCTTAGCCTGGGGTAGGCTTTGGTTTCCTGTGGATCTAAGACATTGGGATCCTTGACCCAGCTGTGCTGGTGTCGACCACGTACACTCACTCGGGACTTCACTCACTCCCTATGCTTCTCTTCAGCATAGTTTCTGGAATGCTCTCCCAGGGGCCCTGCCCACCATGTTGAGAACCACTCACTGCCTTCTCTGTGTGATAGGTAGTGGTGATTAGAGCACTTGTGAATCGGATGGGGAGCCTGACATATCCCATGTACTAGTAGATAAACTGTAGTAGTAATAGTATAGAAGCTAGCTGTCCAGAATGCATTTAGTATAAACTGTAGGGATTATCTGTAAAGGCAACAATAGAAATCAGAATAAGGGGCATCATGCACGTGGGGGTGACCACTGAGGAGCACAAAGGACTTTGGGGGTTGATGAAAATTGAAAATATAGGATGTCTTCTTGGTATCTAGAGTTGTTCCAGCTTGTGGAACTGAGCAACTAAGGCATCCGTGTTCTGCTCTATATGGTACCTCAGTAAAACAGTGTATAAGAGAAAACAATGAAAATTCTAAGGGAGCGTGTTGCATCATTTGGCTATCTGCAGATCCTCAACTAAGAGTCGGAGCTGGTCTCACCCTCCCCCACTGGCCTAGTCTTGATTGTAGTTTCTTGTGACAGTAGCTGTGTCTCTGCCTCACTTTCCCCTTTTGTCCCTAAACCCATGTGCCTTAGTTGTAACAGGCCATTTTGTAGCTTTGAGCCTTACACAGCTCAGTATTGACATTTCATCGTAGCACATGAAACCTGTTGGGCAGTTTTTTACCTTATTTTCACATCCTTATGCATCCTCTGTGATTAAAAAGATAATCCCTTCCCCTCGTTGTGTGGGTGGGTAAATAAGCCAAATCAATTTACTCTGATTGAAAATTGCAGGTCTTGATGTTCATTGAGGTTTCCCGGAAGTGGGTCTCTTTGGTCCCTTCTTGTGTGTGAGGCTTTGCTGGCTTGCAGTTTTGTAAAGCTACTTCTCCAGTGGTTCCAGTGGTTCCCAAGGTCAGAGTGTCTGGCTGTGACTCTGTCTGTTACTAACTTTTGTAGAATGGCAACCACTTAGTGCAGACCACAGAGATCCCCAGGTGCCTCTGGGATCATTCCCACCCTCTCCTTTCTCAGCCTGAGTCTGGGCACTCCTAAATAGATGGACTTTTTAGAAGTTAGTATGAGGTACCCTATGTTGTCCCGAGGGTTTGAGCTTGTGGGACTTGATGTTTCCATGTCTCATGACTGGGGATTCTGAGATGATAAGGGACATTTACTTAAGAGAACACCACTTAGACATTCAGCATAAAGACTGGCCTGGAGAAATCAAACCCAATACTACAAAGTAGCTTACTTTATGGGATGTTCCTCTAATGCCTCCTGATTTTTTCCTTGGAGGCTTCTTTCCTTTCTCCTCAATACACACCCACTTCTGTTTCAGTATAGAAATCATCTCCTTGGGTAAAACTGATGCCCCCAATGGGATAGACTCAGGTCCCTTGGATGTCTGTAGATTTTCTTGGAAATGCGCCCATTCTGGTTTCAGAATCAAGGGCTCCTGTAAGTAAGTATAGAATTGTAAAGTAGTTCTATGGTTGTGTAGTTTTGTGGCTTTGTACGTTCCTTTTAGCTGTCTTTATCACACTGACCTTTTGGTTAAGTTTGGCAACTATTAAGAATCTGGTTGAATGCTAATAACAAAGGAGTTATCATGGGGAGTATCATCATTGTGGGCTTAGTTCAATACCAAAACCCATCTTCACCGATTTTTAGTAGACACATAGGCAATGATGCTGGGGAACATGCTTAAACTCCTGCTTTTTCTCAATTATGACTAAGTTAGTGGGAGCTGAATTCTCTAAATATTTCTCCATGTATTAAATCTACACATATATTCGTTTGTCTGATGTGAGAGGTTACAAATGTGTTACAGATGCTGTAGCTCTAGGAGGCACTGTTTGGAACGGTAGACATGTAGGGATGAGGCCAGAAATGTGGAATGTGTGTGCTGTGGTTTGAGTGTGGTTACCAGAGTTCACAGGTGTGAAATGCACTCTCCAGGGCAGCCGTGTTAGGCAAGATTCACAGGAAACAATTAGGTCTTGAAGGCCCTGTTCTCAAGAATGGATTAATGCCAGCACAGGGGAAGTGAGTTCATTAGTGCAGGAGTGGGTTGTTATAAAGTGTGTTCAGCCCTCCCTGGCTTGCTCACTCTTGCCCTTTCTTGCCCTTCCACATTCTGCCATGGACAGCCCAGCACAGATGCTAGCTCCATGCTCCCAGACTCCAGGACTATGAGCCAAATACTTTGCTGTTCATTTCAAGTGGCTTGGGGTTATAAGCAGTAAATCAAACAAAAGGCAAAACAAAAAACAAAAACAAGAGAGAGAGACAGAGAGAGAGAGAGAGAGAGAGAGACAGAGAGACAGAGAGAGAGAGACAGAGAGAGAGAGACAGAGAGAGAGAGACAGAGAGAGAGAGACAGAGACAGACAGACAGACAGAGACAGACAGAGAGACTAAAATGGCTAGGTGGCTAGGATTTCCTTTATAAATTTCAGATTTGGAAGTTGGCTCCACAAGGCCCCTAGAAGAAGCAAGGACTTATTCTTGCTTTGTACTCCCACTCCTGGGCTTCTATTGAGGTCTGGCTTCCTTAGAATTGCCCCTAGAGTCCCCTGAAGTGCAGAGATTTGTGCAGATCTGCTCTGCAACTCATGAGCCACATCCCTTGTCATAATGAAGAGTCTATAAGGTCAAAAGGAGAGACCCACTAGAGACTTGACCTTCAGCACTTATTTCTTGATCATGCTTCAGGTCCTCAGGTGCTCTAGGATTCTTTTCCCAACTATCTGGACTCCAATTCCATGGCTGCCAAAGGCTGTCCTGAGTGACCTTGGGGGACTCCACTCCCAATATTCCTGCCTTGGGGGCCCCGGGGGAAAGACTGTATAGAAGGGAATGTACCTGCATGTACAGACTAGGGTGTCAACTTGTGCATATGCTCAGAGCCCCTCACATGTGGAAAGAGCTGGCTGTCCGGAGAGAGGGGTTGAGAGTAACCAGATTACAGTATGGGCTGCTGTTGGGCCTGCTCTGGGAAGATCCCGCTCTAGGGCCAGCACACCGTTCTGGCACACCGAGTCCAAGTCCCAGGACAAGCTTCCTCCAGCAGCAGTTAGCAGTTTCCTCTGTGGCGGACCCACACAATGTGTGTCCTCAGTGCATCTGACAGAGCCCGTGCCTAGCTTCTGTCCTGGAAGGCAGGATTCACAGTGTGGGGAATTCCTCCGGAAGAGGAGGAGACTTCAAGTTCGTGGGAAATTCCTCATTCATAAGAAAGCATCTCATAGATTCACTATGGCCACATACAAGAAAAATACCCTCTTCAGGCCTGGACTTGCCTTGAGGAAAATGCTGGGGCCTACAGCTGTCCCCTTCCCTGGGCCTGCATTGGACAAGGTAGATCTTCTGACCCCTGGGATGAGGGACAACACCCCCCCACCCCCGCCACCCACTTGCTGCTAGCTCATCCATCCACAGCTCTTGTCATGGCCACTACCCTTCTTGGGAAGGGGCTTTTGTTGAGAATCGGTAATGGTCATATTGGTTCTTGTACTTATTTTCTATTTTTCATAATTTAGTTCACGTTTATGCTTCTCGGTCTAGTACTATGGTAGGCTGCATCTGTTGCTGTAACAGGATACCAGAACCTGGATAATTTGTAAATAATAGTTTGTTTAGGTTAGAAGGCCAGGTGGCTACATCTGCTGGCGGCTTCATGATGCCCCCTAGCATAGCGGATGCAGGGAGAGCAAAGTGGGTGCTTGTGGAAGAGACTGAGTAAGAGGTGGCCTGGCTCTGTAACAGTCTGCTCATGTAGACTTCAAAGATGGCAGGCCAGGGATTCCTTCCCTCCCTCCTTCCTCTCTTCTACTAGTGTTTATCACACACTTGGCATGTGTAAGCTGTGAAGGATGGGGCCTTGCTCACAGGAATATGGGGGGGGGGGGAATGGTCTGTCCTATCCTGCTTTCTCTCATCTCAAGTGGAGAGGACTCGTCATTGGGGTGCTAGCTGAGTTGCCTCAGCTGTCTGTGTGTCGTGCCATGGAGATGCTGTGTCACTTGTCCCTGGCTGTGGAAACGGGGTATCGGGGCGGGCCCAAGGACAGTTTCTGATCAGAATCAGCTCAGAGCTGTCCTAAGTCTCTCAGCTGCTGCTAAGGAGACTTGAAGAGATGCATCCAGGGGCAGAATGGCACAGGTACTCAGGACCAGCAACCAAGATACCAGCTGTGAAGGCCAGGCAGGTTGACATCATCCCCAGAGTCAAGACAGGTGGGGGTGAGGCAGGCGATATGAGCTAGAGATCCAAAGGTCCTTTGTCTGAAGAAATAAGGAGAGCTGTTGGCTTGGGCAATGGTTCCCAGGAGTAGTGATATCTTGATTGAAGTGCTGGTGTTTTAGTCATGGGGAAGAAGTGGGAAGAGTGTGAAGGCACTTAGGTTCAGGTGGAAAAAGGAAGGTGGGGAGGGGAGCAGGTTGGAGTGAATGGGGAGCTGTCTTTGCAGAAGGTCCCTAGATTTACCCACTTGTTAGCCTTTCCCCTTGTATGAGCCACCCTGTGATACTTTCTCTGTGGTTCTCATGGGCTATAGTTATTTTTTGAGGCTCCTGGGGATTAGGGGGGCATAGTCCTCTGGCTAGGAACAGAAAGATCTGGAATGTTCTCTTTGATTTTACGCTGTAATAGGACTCATGATAATGCACCACTGTGCTTCTGACAACTCAATGTGCTGCTGTGTTCTATCTCCCAAGGCATGACTCATAGTTTGGGATTTAGTGTATTTAGTCTACGCAAATGTTTAGCATCGATTTGGTCGGTCTGTGTCAGTGGTGGACATTGAAAGGTCCCACTAGCTTTTTATAGGCATAAGGAAATGACTCAGACATGAAAAAAAATAGACTCCAAAATATGAGAGGAAACTGCAGAAATGAATAATGAGTGGTGAATACCAGAAAGGCAATCACAAACAGCTCTTGGGAAATTATTTTAAATTCTGTAATATGGGGGGCAGGCATATGGATGTGTTTGGTTTAAGGAAAAAAATATATGTTTTCAAAAGCTAATGTGCCTGCTCTTAAAGGGGAACTTTCCATGTTTTTTTTTCTTCAGGCGCGTGGCAAGTTCTTAGCTCTGTTTTCCACCAGTATGGAGCCAGTTATCTCCAGAGGGCTTTCATCCATTTCTGAGTTCCTCTGACTGGCAGAATGCACAGCACAGTACATGCATTTGACCCTTTGTGAGTCAAGTTGCACATTCCTGACTCCTTGACTTGTTTCCCTAAAGGTATTCTGTCCTAAAGGACCATGGGACATAGACTTGGGTGCTGGTGGCTCTGGGGCCCTTTCCACCTGTCCATTCAATATACCTATGCTCTTCTTCTCCAGGTAGACACGCCCCTTAAAGATGCTCTCTTCCTCCTGAGAAGCAGGACCACTCACATAGGAAGCAGCCTTCTTCAAGGTAAGAGGCTGGGTCACCGCAGGGTTCCTTAGTCATTTTTCAAAAGCAATCAAAGCCTTCTAACCTCAGCTGCACAGGAAGTCTTGGGACAGTTCCCCTGTGTGCAAAGATGTTTGCTGTCACATTTTTATTGGGGGACAGTGGTTTTTTTTTTTTTTTTTTTTAAATTAAATTAGTTATTGGCTTTTTTTTTGTATGGAGGCACAGAATTTGGACACAGTGAGGTAATGTGGATGGGACCGGAGAGGACACAGTGTTTGGCGGAATAAGACAAGGACCGTGTGATCTCACACATACGTGGAAGGAAGTTCAAATGGTTGATGGCAGAGAAGAAGAGCAAGGCAGTAGACACTAGAGGCTGGGGAGGGAAGGGAAGGGGAAGAGGGAGAGAGGGAGGTGCTGTCAGATTTTTGAGGGAGTCTGTGGCCCTAGGGCCCTGCTGTCCCATGGCAGGTCATTGCTGACCTTCTTCCTCAGGCTATCTGATTGAAGTGAGTTCCCAGTTCGGGGGCCAGAGCCATCTCAGAACATTCGGAGCCTCTTTCACCCCACCTTCAAATTCCTAATCTCTGTTGGAAAGAACACTCCTGACCTCCTCCAGAGGAGACCAGGGCTAGTGTTGGTACTGGAAGCTACTCGGCTCACGTCACAGCAGTCTGTCTCAACCCAGCTCATCTGCCTTGCCTACCCGACCCTCAAGAGAATCTGACCTTCAGCTACCCTCAGTCTCTCTTCCCTGCCCATCCCCTCCGGCTGCTCATCTGGGCCTTCAAGAGGTCTGTTCTCCACATCGTTCCTCTTGTCTCCAGCTTATTTTCCACACAATGGTTAAAATCTCCATAGAAAGTCAAAATGTAGCCATTCCCCCCCTCCAATGTATAAAATCTTTAAGTGACTTTCTGCCAATATGCAAATTAAAATCCAGTCCCTCAGTGTACCCCCCTGTTGTAGACGCTCAGCTCCCCCCCTTTCCAGATACAGTTTGTCTTCGGCTTATGTTCCATAATGAAGGCATTTCTTAATACCCTTCTTGACTCCCACAGGCCAGCTAGGGCCCTGTCTCCCGTCACCCTTGTGTCGGGGGCAGGTCTCATCCTGCAGGCACGTGACCAAGGGTAGACATGGGCTTCCATGTACAACTGTTCAGCAGGGCAGTGGGTAGAAAAAGACATGAATGGAAACTGAAAATCTTCTATCCAAACCTGCCATCACAGTGTGGGTGTTGGTGATAACGGCAGTGGTGGTGGTGGGGCTTTACTACACGTGGTTTCCGTGTGGCAGCTCGTTTCACCATCATCACAGCACTCAGTGACAGATACCATCATCAGCTCCAGTCGTCACATAGAGGAACTGAGGCACCGAAGCTGAGCTTATCCAGCATCCCCCCTCTGTGGGGAAGCGTGGCTTGGACAGTCTCTTCACCGCTGGTCCTGAAGTGTCTAGCCTAGCTCGTCTCTACCTTGAGTCTTAACATGACTGTTGACGGACATAAGGGATTGGTGCTGATTTTGGGTGGTGTCTGTTTGCTTGTTTGGTCTTTTGCTTCGCCCGTTTGTTTTAGAGGGGCAGTTGCTCTGTGTCATTCAGGTTGACCTCAGACTCATGACTCCTCTGGAGTGGTGGGATTACAGGTGTGTGCCACCATACCTAGCATTGGTTGGTTTTTCTTGGGAGCGCAGTGGGTGTCATCTCAAGGGTGTGTTTTTCAGCCCACACCCCCTTCTGATCTCCTCACTCATTTAATACCCCACCCTGCTTGGTGTGGAACCTTAACCCCCAGGTCCTGCTGCCAGATAAGGACTCAAAAACCCTGCAAAGGGTTTCCTCACATCCTGCTTTGTTTTTTTTATTTTTTCCCTAGAGCAGGGTTGGGGTAGATGGAAAACTTGTCTCCCTGCCCCCTCCACCACTTAGTCAACCACGAGAGAAGAAACTGGTCTTAGGTCATTGGCCATGGACTTGAAATAGTTAACCTAGAATTCCAGCTTGAGAGCCATACACTGTAAAAGGGCAGCCTGGCATATTTTTCCTTCTTCTGCCTAATAAACAAACAAGCCCGATCTTGTACCGGAGTAAACCGGCGACCAGCAGCATCCATGTGATTTATTTATAAACACCCTTGTTGATACTCAGATGACTGAGTGAATAGCCAGGACTTGATACTGAGGAGCATGTTAACCCTTTCTTTTCTAAGACTTGATACACACTTTCATATGCTCACAGAAGGAGGTAAGAAGCCAGGACACAAGCTTCCAAACCTCCTATCATATTTCATAATCTGAATCTAGTTTAGAGTAAATACAGCAATAGTACTATTAACCTACATTGTGGTAGATGACTGATTTTTATGGTGAGGGATCAGAGTTACAGGATATATGAGGAATGCAGTCTTACTACTTTAGGGTAGCTCCTAACAAGGCGTAAGCCAGGCTTAAGAATCAACATCCTGATGCTGGAGTTACAGCCACAAGAACTGAATGGGTGTGTCTTAAAGGTTCAGATAAAACCTGTCCCCCATCAATCTTCATCTCAAAAGTGTGTTGTAACATTTGTATACTTTCTAATGCAATTTCTCAAGTAGAACATTTTCCAGCTAATCTTCAAGTCCTCAGACATTTAGTCTCCAGGAGTGTCATCTTGGTTAAAGGACTTTATGTTTCACACTTTTAGCTACAGGTAAAAATATAGACACATTTAGTGTCTCGTAAAATGAAAGGCAGTTTTTTTGTTGTTGATGTTGATGTTTTTTTTTTCCCCCAGCAATGAGTTTCATAGTCTGCTCTGGACATTTCCCAGAATTGCACTGAAGATTCAGATGTTTATTTTGCTCATTCTTTTCTCTTTCATTCCTTGAGGCTTTATTAAGGACTTCTGGGTTTCAAGCACAGTGTTACATGCTACTTTCCATCCTGGGCTAAGGGGAAGATTATGCTTAGGGCATAGCAGACATACGTTGCTGGGAAGGCCCAGAGAATGAAGCCAGGCGGGAGCTCTGGGAGGCCTCTAGCCCTAGGCTGCTGAGTTCCAATGGAGTAGGAGCCAGTGAGTGAAAGGGTAGAGGAAACAGTTAAGTACAAATCTAAGAGCCTGGAGCACATGGTGAAGGCCCCGGAACAGAGCAGCCCTATGCTTGGCCAGGGAGCGGGATTCTTCTACATGCACTGAGAGCCTAGGGGAGGTGTTGAGTAGCTGATCTGATTGGCATATAGAAATCCACAGGCAGAGAGACAAATAAGGAACCTGGTGTTGCAAGGAGTCCAAGCAGGGGCTTGAGTGAAAGCAGCATCACAGGAGTTTTGAATAAACTGGGGTTTGGGGGTTGTCGGTGATGAAGAACACCAATTGTTACTAGGGAGAGAGTGTCCTGGGGGTAGCTGCTTCAGAATCAGAGCCCAGGTCTCTCTTAAGTGCATGCTTAGTAGATCTGGAGCCCTGTGTGGCTGTTAACTAGATGGGGATTTCCAGGGGAGGGCAATTGGGGGGGGGCAAGAATACTTACTTGCTGTATTATTGGGATTGGGGTTCTCAGGGGCCCCTGAGTGAATTTGTATAAAAGCTCACTGGAGACATGAGGTGAAGTCTCATGTCTTGTCTTAACTGAACATCAACATGAGGCACCTGTTCAGGAGAACGATATAAGTAGAGAAAGGAGACGATATGCAAGTTTACCTCATTTGGGACTTGAGAGGTGGTAGGCAAAACTGTTAGTCTGGTGTTCTTCTTTGCATTAATTTGATATTGTTTTAAGGACTTAGTTTTGTAGATGAGGTGCTGGGCATGTCCTGAAGAAGATTACGCAGGTAGTTAATCTGGTGACACTCCTTGCCATATATAGATGGGCTAAGGCCCATGTAATTAAAATTAAAAATAGCCAAAGTGTCTATCAACATGGGTAATACACATGTGGTACATGTGCACAAAGGAACATTATTCAGTCATGAAAAAGAACCAAGTTATAATCATCTGCAGAAAAATGGATGGCACAGGAGAAGATCATATTATCAGAAAAGAAAGGCAAATGTGTTTTATTTCATATGTGGACCCTAGCAAAGACCCATATATGACATGACAGGAGAGGTGGGGGTTTGGAGGGAAGATAGAGTGGGAAGGAGCCAGGTGGGGGTAATGCAGGCTACATAGGGTCAATGTACATAATTCACTTGATGAAAATGTCATGAAACTCAACACTTCATAAGATGAATATATAATGATAAGAATTTGAAGAGGAGAGTAAGTCATCAGGACCTCCATTTAATATGGAGCCCCAATGCTAACCACCATCTAAGGACATGCTGGTGAGGCCTTCGGATGTATAGAAGCAACAAGTGCTTTTTTTTTTTTTTTTCCTTTGTGAAAAGATTCTCACATGTTCATCATAGATCTTCTGGAAAGTATAAAAATCCCCAGCGAAGGGGAAATCCACCCAAACCACAAGAATAAATGCAGCTTTAATATATTGATATGATTTATTTTAGTCATTTTGGGGCACATCTCCATGTATTATATTGTACAGGCAATTGAATATTGGGTTTTTCAAGGAAGGCGTGACTTGAGTGCGGGAAATACCTTCTGGGTGGAGAGGGATGTACAAAGGTAGAGACGGCTACTTGGGTTTAGTGAGTCCACTTACATCTATCCCCATGGGAGACTGGCTCCACAACTGCTGTAGATATTGAAGTATGTAGGTGCTCAAACCCCCTCCACATCTGCCTATGTACTTTTGTCATCCCTGGGTTAGTTACAATAGCTAATGAAATGTCAGTGTCATGGCCACAGTTGTTCTTCTGTGTCTTAGGGACTGTCCTAAAAGCCATGCATCTTGAGCATAGAAGTACAGTCTTCCAAATTATTTAGCATGACAGTTGGTTGGATCTGTAGATGGAGCGCCCGTGGGTGTAGAGATCTGGCCGTAGTCTATGTTGATTGTAAAATGTGTTCTAAGGGGATTCAAGCGGAATATAAGACTAGAAAGTCTTGGGAAAGATGTTGGAAATGCTTTAAATCTTAACTTGTCCCCAGTTCTGTCACACACACACACACACACCCTGACTTTCTAACTAGAATCCTAACTTGGAATGGTGGGGGAGTTGTGGGTGAGGGCAGGTGAGGGTCAGGAAACCTAGAGATTTGCTAGGTCACTAACGCTCCATCTTCCTTCCCTTCTTCTGTTTCTCCAGGAGAATATGAGAGCACTACTTGGGCTCCTTTGCTCCATTGTCCCTCTGCTTTCACTGGAGACCGGTGAGTCCGATGTTTCCTTCACTCTGTCATCTGCAGGCAGAGCTGAGGGAGAACCCATGCCTGGTCTTCTAGCAGAGTCATTTTCTTTTCCGTTTTCAGTTACAGCTAGCACGTGGACTCTCCTGGCCCCAGAACTGTCCATACGAATGTCCTTTTCTGCATCTTCACCTCTCTGTGCCTGGTATTTGGGGAAACTAAGGCCAGTGAGGTTAAGAGCCCAGGGTCTTGTCTCTAGATTTGGAATAAGAGCTCCCGTCCGTTGGTGGCGCACGCCTTTAATCCCAGCACTCGGGAAGCAGAGGCAGGCGGATCTCTGTGAGTTCGAGGCCAGCCTGGGCTACCAAGTGAGCTCCAGGAAAGGCGCAAAGCTACACAGAGAAACCCTGTCTCGAAAAACCAAAAAAAAAAAAAAAAGAGAGAGAGAGCTCCCGTCTAGGGCTCTGGGTCTAGTCCAGGCCTCCCATCACCTCAGTGCTCATGGGACTCTGTAAGGCCTGCTTATCCTGGAATAGGTGTCAAGCACTATCCACGGACCCATAGCTACTTATTTGTATTTTCTTCCAGTTCCTTCATATTATGTTTCTCTTCTTCATTTCCTGCCTTTACAATGTGTCAGCTGGTAGATGCTAAAACCGTGGCAGTGACTAATCCATAGGGAAGCAGCTGCTTACAGGTGACATTCCTGTTGGGAGAGACAGGACACATTGCATAAGTCATGTAGTATTGTAGATAAAGTAGGCAGAAACACTAGGAAAACAAGGAATATTTGGCAGATGGGAATAGACAAAAGTTTTCCATACTGTATCTGGCCACAAAAATATCTCAACTGAAAGGTTGATTTTGAGTAGACCCTAAAGTAGGGAAGAAAAGAAGCGATGTAGATTCCAGGCTAAGGAAGGAAAGTGTCATTGGCAACACGTGCAAGGGCCCAAAGATTAACAGCAGCTAGTGTGAGAGCAGAGAGACCAAATGAGGTCACTGAGTGTGGTAAGGAGTGATAGTATCAAGAGCTGAGGCCTGGCTTCTCTAGGGTGATTAGCGGTCAAGCTTTCAGTGGTCAGAGAACTAGTAAAAGTCGGCCCAGAAATTTGGAGAGTGAAGTAGAGAAAATGTTTCAGGATGAGAGACTATAGTAGGAACATGTTCAGGGCCGATGTGCCCAGTGAGATGGTATCTGTGAGTTATTAAATGCTGCAACTTAAAAGTTTGTGCATGTATCGTTTCAGGGATCATCCCTCTGCATTGGATAACCAATAATGGGGGCTCAGTCTTGGATGAGGCCAAATCTCCCTTCTCACAGCAGTCATTAGTAGCTATAGTTCTTGGTCTAGGGATAGGACCCCGTGAAATGTTCTCCTTCCAAGTTAATATATCCACTGATGTTGCCATTGTTCTGGTTTATGCAGCCATTTCTAGGGGAGACCGTTTCACAGCAGGCTTCCTGGTGTTCTGGCTCTTAGAATCTTTCCGCCCACTCTTCCTCCCTGTGCTATAGATGCAGAAGCTGTGGTGTAGATGTGTCTTTTGGGGCTGGGCTCCTCATCACCATCCATGGATCTCTACATTGTGTTCAGTTGTGATTTTTCTGTGATGGTCTCCATTTGCTGTAAAGAGGCTTCTTTGATAAGTGGTATGGTAGAGACACGTACCTGTCAGTATATGCATATGAATTAGAATGTACTTAGAAATTATGCTGCTCTAGCAAAGTGGCTTTATACTCATCATTTTATGCAATTTTGCAACCGATGATGAAAAAGGAGAGAAGTTGCAAGCCAAAAACTACTTGTGTGCTTAAAAACAAATCTATTTAAATTACCTATTTGCACAATTAGGAAACCAGGGTGTTATTTTCTGATTTGTTTACTTTACTGGCATTCCTTATTTCTTGGTGTGGATGTGAGTTGCTGTCTAGGTTAGGCTATCTCAACCTGAATGACCCTCTCTGAGGTGTTTTTTTTTTTGTTTGTTTGTTTAAATTAAAACATTTTAATAGAAGAGTCATGTTTTTGATGAATTGTCCTAGTCTTAGTTTATCTGTAAATGTCTTCATTTCTCCTTCATTTTGAAATGTCGTCTCACTTCCTCCTGGCCCTGGTGGGTTCTGAGAAACAATTACACTTAATGAAGAACTCCTGAGCGTAACAAGATAGCCGTTTCTTACTGCATCCAAGGTTCCCTTCCTTTCTATGATTAGACTCTGAAGTACCTAGGTAGATGTGTCTTTTTCTTTATTCTTGTGGCAGTTTTTTAAGCTCATTGGATGTATAGATTAATGTGGGTTTTTTTGGGGGGAGACATTATTTCTTCATGTATTTTTACTGACCCTTCCTTTCATCCTGGGATTCCCATTATGTACATGTCAGTTTGCTCTAGGAGCCACAAAAGACACTCAGTTGATTTATTGTCCTTTGCAAGTTTCTTTTGCTGTTGATGCACATACGTTGTTCAGCCCGTTATAGTGAAACAGTCTTCATCTTAATTAGGGGATTTTTCTACCATGGAATTCCAGTTAGTTCTCTTCATGGTTGCTGCTGCTGCTGCCCAGTTAGTTCTCTTCATGGTTCTTCCTCCTCCTCCTCCTTTTCCTCTTCTTCTTCCTCTTCTCCTCCTCCTCCCTTTCTGCCTCCTCCTTTTCCTCCTCCCTTTCCTCCTCATCCTTCTCTTCCCCTCCCCTCCTGTTCTTCCTCCTCTTCCCCCTCCTCCTCCCTCTCCTCTTCCTCTTCTTAATTAATATTCTCCATAGTAAGACATTGCTGTCATATAGTTTTTTTATATTTTAGAAATGGGTTTTCAGTAGTGTTATATCTATTTTTAAAGATATTGAGAGTCTGTGTAGACTAGATGTAACAACCCCACTCCCCTGAAACATTTTCCATTGGAAGCTTTGTTCACCCTGTGAATGGACCCTACTTTCCCATTTCTTTTTTGAAAATTGGGCATATATAATTCTGGAAATCAGATGTCTCTACTATATGTACCTATAGCTTGTTGTTATGACTGAGTTTTTTTTTTTTTTTTTTTTTTTTTTTTTTTGGTTTTTTTGAGACAGGGTTTCTCTGTGTAGCTTTGTGCCTTTCCTGGAGCTAACTTGGTAGCCCAGGCTGGCCTCGAACTCACAGAGATCCGCCTGGCTCTGCCTCCCGAGTGCTGGGATTAAAGGCGTGCGCCACCACCGCCCGGCCATGACTGAGTATTTTTAAAAAAGAGATTAGTTCTCTCTGCTTCCCTGTCTCTGTCTCTCTGACCCCCCCCCCCCGTGTGTGTGTGTATGTGTGTGTGTACACGTGCACAGATGCCCATGGAGTCCATAAGGGAATGCTGGATCCCTTAGAGCTGGAGTCACAGGCATTTATGATGTCTGGTGTTGGTGCTGGGACCCGAACTTTGGTCTCTGATAGGACAGTAAGCTCTCTTCACCAGTGAGCTATTGTTCCAGGCCATTGTTACCAGTTTTTACATTTTTAAAAACTGTTGCTGTTTGTGTTCGTTTGATGGATTTTCTGAACGAGCCTTGTAAAAAAAAAGTCTGTATTGTATGGCCCCTAAAGTCATCAAATTCAGTGTTTGGCTAATGATTGGATGATCTGTGGTCTATATATTCTCTACCCTTTGCTGAGGGACGGCATATAGGCTATTTACAGCTCACCTTAGCCTTCACTTCCTGCCTGTGTATGACCCCAGAGTTATTCAGATGTGAGTCTAAAACCTTTTCTGGACTTGTTGAGCACCTATGCATACGTCTGTATGCTTCTCATTCTGCAGGAAAATGCCAGAAGGTTCAGCTCTCCCTTTAGGCTATGACTCTTGTATTGTAGCCTGTGTTGTAGCTTTCATTAAATAGTTGCTGCCTTCTTAAATGGTCAACACTGAGTCTGTTCACCAAACACACCGGAGATAGGAGGACTCTTGCTGAGGATCTCTGGGTCAGGTCAGTGACCTGGACATTTGAGAAACTCTAGACCTGCTCTGCTCTTGCAAGGCTTCTGGTTTTCAGAGCTACTATGTATGCACAGGTTCTGGTTTTCATATTAGGGATCTGAGGGGAGGGGGATGGTAGCTAATTCATCGAGCGATAAAGCATGCTGTTCCATTTTTATCAGCAACTTTCTGATTCTTCCTCCTTCTTCTGTTCCTTCCCCTCTTTTTCCTCTTTTTGTTTTGTTTTGTTTTGTTTCTCTGTGTAGCTTTGTGCCTTTCCTGGAACTCACTCTGTAGCCCAGGCTGGCCTTGAACTCATGGAGATCTGCCTGCCTATGCCTCCCAAGTGCTGGGATTAAAGGCGTGCACCACCACGGCTAGGCATTCCTCCTCTTTCTAATGAATGCTTCTCTGCATGCTGGAAGCCTTTGATTTAGAAAAAAAAAATCTAGTACTTTTACTGCTTTTATGGATGAATAATTTACAGAGAGGTCAGTTAGGACACTCTGGGATTTTGTAATCAGAACTTCATGCATGGTTTTGGTGGTAGCTCTGACCAGAATGCCAATAGGACTGTGGACAGTAAGAATGTACTCAGTTGATTCAGAGGCCACTTATACCACCTTCTAACAAAGGACTTGTCTAATGTTGTCTGTGTCTGGAGACTATGTATGAGCCAAATTTAAAGGTAATTGACTTAATTAATTTTAAAGAGGTTAATTTCAAAACAACCCAGCATTCAGACTATAGTGTGGTTATTCCTGGCTGTGTTTAGTCAGGTTTATAGGGAGATTCAGGATCTCAGAGCAGAGTAAGAGTTTAAAACCTTGCCATTTGGTCAGAGAAGCCAGAGTAAAGTTGAAGCTAAGAGGATGTGGTTTCTGAAGATATTGGTGCCTTTGAAAACAAATTAAGTATTTTACATAGTAGTCTCAAGGTAACGAAAACATAAACTCATTTAAACAACCTTCCACAGAGAAGAGAGAGCCTGTGGGGCACCCATCTCACCAGGAAGGGCTACCTAGGGAAAAGGAACTATTTCTACTACTTGAATCACTCAGAGGCGACTACAGCCATCGTCCGAGGAGGAGGTGGAGCTAACATTAAAGCTAGCAGCAGGGCTTGGTGTCCTTACACACTGCTATCTTTATGATACAAAAATATAAGAGTTAGGGGACACTCAGATTTTAAAAGAAACCCTGAGAGTCCTGGCACTGTAACAAGTTGGAAGCCCTGGACGCAGCCACAAGAGGTCAGAGGGTGAAGCTTAGCCTGTGGTACATCTTCCTAGTTAGTACTTGATGTGTGAGGGCTGAGCCCATGGTGAGTGATGTAACTCTGTGATTGTCCAGGTGTTTGTAAATAAGAGATGGAACCGAGTTCTGAGCAGTGTTTGAACTCTAAAGACCTTCTTGTGGATTCTTAGAGATGGGCTAAAAGCAGTTTGCATCGTAACCAGTCGTGATCCTTTGAGGGCTGGGGCTTGAGTAGGGTTTGAAGATTAAATTTACCCCATAGGCTCATGTGTTAAGCACCTGATACTATACAGTTTCACACAGGAATAAAATATTTACCATAGCATTTTTATTTGATGTTATTTTCTTCTTTGCGAAGGACGTCTTTGACTATTTCTTGAGAGTACAGGTCTTCTGATGATTGCTTCTTAGAGCTTTTCAAACCTTTTCTGTAACTTTAAAAGAAATTTTACTGGAATTGCAGGTGGATAATATTTTTCTTCTCTAGAAGGAAGGTTGTAACCCTTTTGTTTTTATTGTAATAGCTGTAACTTTTTTTAAAAAGGCTCTCTGGCTATGTAAGATTTTCTTTTAGTCACTGGTGTTAATCTGATTACTTGGCAGGTAGTGTGATTTTCTTCATCTTTTTTGTTGTTTGTTTGTTTGTTTGTTTTGGGACAGACAAGGTTTCCCTGTGTAGCCTTGACTGTCCTGGAACTCACTCTGTAGATCAGGATGGCCTCGAACTCAGATCCACCTGCCTCTGCTTCCTGAATGCTGGGATTAAAGGCATATATCACTATCACCTAGATCAAACACTTATTTACTTATGTACTTTATGTATATGAGTGCTCTAGCTGCATGTACATCTGCAGGCCAGAAGAGGGCATCAGATCCCATTATAGATGGTTGTGAGCCACCATGTGGTTGCTAGAAATTGAGCTTAGGACCTCTGAAAGAGCAGCCAGTGCTCTTAACCTCTAAGCCATCTTTCCAGCCATCTTTCCTTTTTTTTAGAGTTCATTGTGTCTTTGGGGCCCAGGATCATTTTATCAAATCTTGAGAAATTTCAGCCTGTATTTCAAGTATGTTTTCTGTGTTCTCCACTCATGAAGCAATTCATATTAGACATTTTCCAGTTGCCCTAAGCTACCTGATGCCCTGCTTGCTCACCTTTCCCCTCTCCATTTGCCTAATTTTGGATGTTTTCTAATGTTGTGTCTTCAGGTTTTCTTAATTTCTTTCCCCAGTATATTTCAACTTGACAGTGCCTGTTTTTATTACTAGAAGTTTTTTTCTTGGTTGTCTTATGTCTCTGTTCCCTGTCATATGTCTCTTTCAGCATCTTGAGTAAATAGGAGATAGTATTATGTCATTCCCTGAACAGTGTTATTTCCTATGCTTGTCCAAGTGTTAGCTGATCAAGTGGGAGGGTATTTGCAGTCTTTACTGTTCTCCACTGTTCAGAACAGTATTATTATTCCCACCTTTAGGTGAATAAGTGGAAAGTAAGAGGGGATAAGTAACCTGCCCAGAGTACAGTCCACCAGGGGACATGTGGCAGGACTGGAGCTGAGTGTAAAGAGTCCAAACCCTGAAGACATCGCTCTTAACCACACAGCCATAAACTGTAGCTAACCAATGAGTTTAAATGCTGACATTACATTTAGAAACACTGGAAGTTTTTCTTATGGAAATGACTCCCCCTTTCTCTCTTTTAAAGATGAATGTAAAGAATATCCAAATCAGATCATTTTATTTTCATCTGTAAATGAAATTGATATTCGTGATTGTCCTCTTACTCCGAATGAAAAGCGTGGCACCATAGTCTGGTATAAAGATGATGGCAAGACACCCATATCATTGGACCAGGACTCCAGGATTCATCAGCGCAATGAACGGCTTTGGTTTGTTCCTGCCAAGATTGAGGACTCGGGACATTACTATTGTATAGTAAGGTAAGGAAGGAATCAATCCATCACAGACATATGTCCAAAGCTGCTATGATAGTTAAGGACAGAAAAATCACTTTACTAATGATTAATTTCCATATTGTATTCTATTTTAGAAACTCAACTCACTGCCTCAAAACTAAAATAAATGTGGAGGTTTTGGAGAACGAGCCTGGCCTGTGTTATAACACACAAGCCACCTTCCCCCAGCGCCTCCACATTGCTGGGGATGGAAGTCTTGTGTGCCCTTACTTGGATTTTTTTAAAGATGAAAAGAATGAGTTACCCAGAGTTCAGTGGTATAAGGTAATTTGTTTAAAATATGATATTTTTACTTTTACACAGTTTTCTGGGTTGAACAGTAAAATATACCCACAAAAATCTTTGTCAGTTTGTTTACAGTCTGTTCTGTAGTGGTGCAACTCCATAGAGAACAAAAAAGAAAAAAAAAAAAAAAAAACCAAGCCTGTGTTTGCTGATTCTTCCAACTTGTGTAAAATCTTATGGTTGTCTCTATCTAACTTAGTAAGATCTAGTTTCAAGGAAAGTAATAGAAATCAAACACATTTGAGAAGATGGTTTAGATGTTTAAGCCATTTAAGAGATAGCTTTTTATAGCAGATATTATTTTGTGTTTTATTAAAAACATGGATGTGCTGGGGCTACAGGGTTGGCTCAGTGATTAAGAGAGCAAACTGCTCTTGCAGAGGACTGGAGTTTGTGTCCCAACATCCACAGAGAAGGCTCCTAATTGCCTGTAACTACAGCTCCATGATGCCCCCTTCTGGCCTACATGGGCACCTGCACTCACGTGCACAAACCCATAATGGCATACATACATACTCATAAAGATAAAGCAAAAATAAATCCTAGAAGCCTGATGAGGAGTTCAGTGCTTCACACATAACATGGTTAGTGTCTGTAGCTATTTAAATATTAGGGTGGGACACAGCATATTTTGGTGCCTTTAATTTAGGTGGTCTGGTGGAACTTTTACAGGAACATCATCTTTTAGAAATTAAAGAATATAAAATAAATAATATCAGTGAAGGAATGGATCACGGTGTTGACAAATGTCAACATTATTGCTTCAGTTGTGTCTTCTGTGAAATCCATTTGTCCTTACTTGTCTTTATGACATAAACCTCTGGGCTTGAGATTTTGAAATGCAATTATCCTTCTTCCCCACTTCCCCACTCCCCCCATCCCCCCCACCCCCCAAAAAACCGAACAGTCATTTTTTTAGTTAGGAATTTGCTGAGGTGAAAAACTGGGGCTCCTGTTCTGGTTACTTAGTGAGCTACCGACTTTTCCAATGCTTCTGTTTCTGTCTTCTTGTCTAGAATTGTGAACCGCTGCTTCTTGACAACATAAACTTCATTGGAAGCAAAAATAAACTGATGGTGAGGAATGTGACTGAAGAGCATGGAGGGAACTATACTTGCCATGTGTCCTACACGTACCTGGGGAAGCAATATCCAGTCACCCGAGTGATACAGTTTGTCACAATAGGTGAGTCGTAGCTCTGACCCCGGGAGTTTGCATGCAGGACAGCCTCAAGACCTTCGTTTTGATATGACTTCATGGCTCACAAAGGAACTAAATAGAAGAACTGGCCAGTGACCCACAAGGCTGATTAGTCACAGAAACCAAGTTAGGGAGGAAAGGGTTTGTTTTGGCTTGCAGTTCCGTGGAGGATACAGGCTGGTCATGGTGGGGAAGGCATGGTGCCTGGAGCATGAGGCTAGCCCAGCAGTCAGGAAGCAAAATGATATTTCGTTTGCCTACTGGGAGAGAGAGAGAGAGAGAGAGAGAGAGAGAGAGAGAGAGAGAGAGAGAGAGAGAGAGAGAGATTGAGATTGTGTACTCTAATAAAATTTGCCTGAAGATCAGAGAACAGAACAAGCCACTAGATTAAACATAGATGGCAGGCAGTGGTGGCACACACCTTTAATCCTAGCATTCAGGAGGCAGGGATCCATTTGGATCTCTGTGAGTTCAAAGCCACCCTGGACTACATGAGATTGACTCAGTCTTGGAGAGAAACAGAGCCAGGTAGTGGTGGCACACACCTTTAATCCCAGTACTTGGGAATCACAAGGCTTTAAACCTAGCACTAGGAAGGAAGTAATATGTCTGGGCGGAGAAAGGTGTATAAGGTGTGAGGAGACAGGAACTAGAGTTCTTTTCGACTGAAGCCTCTTCAGCTGGACCTCTTTCGGCGGAGCACTCAGAGACATTCAGTCAGAGGGTTTGCGGAGTTGGGGAGGTGAGGCATGGCTGTGGCTTGTTCCTTTGTCTCTCTGATATTTCAGCATTTTACCCCAACATCTGTCTCCAGGTTTTGTTTATTATTATTATTATTATTAAAAAGACCATTTAGCAATTTGAATTACAGAGGGAACCATAAGTGGGTCAGGCTATAAAACCTTAAGACCCACTCCCAGTGATGTCCTTTCTCCAGATTTGCCTCATCTTCTAGAACCTTCCTGAATATCAGTACCAGTTGGAGACCAAGTTTTCAGACACATGAGCCCGTGGGGAATATTTCCTCTTCAAACCCCAACGCAGCATCCTATGGTTTTAATTTCACTTTTGTTAGTAAACATGATACATGAGTATTAGTTGGATACATGAGTCTCCTTCATTCCTGCTTCAGATGCAATGCTAGTTAGGCCAACACGTTATGAGTTATGCTTTCTGAGGGGTCTGGGAAAAGTCTTAGATATCTTAGAAGGTAGTTCCTCCTGAGAGCTCTAGGACTCCCCTGAATGGGTATATGTGACCATTTGAGAGCCTGCCCTGGGGGAGTCTGACTCAACAGGAGTCACTGACATTGAGGGGGAAAAGCTTAGGGGTGGGGTGTTTGCATAGCGTGTGTGAAGCTTTAGGTTCAACTCCCAGTTCTGTAAGAGACACACCCAGAAGTACGGCAGGACAGTCACTGGCGTGAATGGGGGGTAGATCCCCATGAGTTTGGAGATGTTAGGTGTCCAGAATGTGCTTTTCTGTTAGCTCAATCTCTTGATCTCTGAGAATGTTTCCTCATCTATAAGATGATAGTGTGGCCTGTAAGGCTTTAAGAAGATTAGAGCTAAGGTAGGTAGGCTCAGCTTGTGGTGGTGTGCCTGATGCAAAACAGGCCTTGCTAGGAAACAGGTGCATAATGACTGCTCTTAATGTTTCCAGGGCTCCCAATCTTGTCATATCCGTATGTCATATTAAAAACTATCTCAGAGTAAAATGAAACCAAATTGCACTTTCACAGGTTATCTGGGAATGGGCAGACTATTTGACCTTTCTGTGAATGGTAGCATTCAGTAATAATAAGCTAACCTAACCAGGACTTTTTTTGCTGGGGAGGAGGGAGGAGGATCAGCTTTGAGTAATTATGCCGAGACACAGTCACAACTATCCCAGGCAAATGCAGAATAGGACCAGACATACATATAGCTGTATTTTCCCAATGTTAGAGTCATTTCTTTTTCAAAGACTAATTTCATTGAATAAAAATTTATCCCTTTCTTGGCCCGATGAGCATCAGCGATATCTAACTTTCAGGGGCCGTTTATTGAACATGTACTGCCCTATCTATAGGAAATATGAAATCCAACCTCCTGTCTTCCCGTGCTTTCTTTGTTTACGTGCTGATGGAGGATTACTGGCATTCTCGTCTGTTTCTAATTCTTCCTTCTCAGCCATTTTCAGCTCAGGGGATCAATTGTGTAGGGAAGCAAGAGATGCATTCTTAGAGGCTTTTTGAAAATTTTCTATTTAAATAAATTATGCCAAGTTG